>NC_056731.1:209995724-210185724 GCF_019279795.1 Protopterus annectens
ATGAAAGTGTACAGTCATATACCTCAATGTAAAGTAAAGTAAAATCCACTGCTCAGCAAGCAAACGCTGTAGTTCCGTGAGGTAGATATAATGTAAGTCACAAAGGAAGCGGAGTACAGCAGAAGTAAGAACAAAACTCCAAATTTAATTCCAAGAATGTGCACTTATAACATACGGATGAGCGCTTTCACCATTACAGCTTCTTCAGATCCTTGTATAAAAGTCACAGTAGACCTCCCCTTATATAAGCAGCTCAATTAATCAATTAAAACAATTTAAACAATTAAAAGCAATGCTGGAGAATTTGAAGAACTCTCCCATATATAAACATGTTAATGTAAAGTAAGACAAAAATATATAAAACTTGCATAGTGACCTAAAAACATGTAAATAAACATTCTGATAAGTTAATATTGATAAAATACATAATCAAGAACATATACAAATAAATGATAGTTCATTTTATGTGCCTGCATTGTCTCAGCTTGGGTTTTATAGAAGCTCTATCATTCAACCCATGCCCCCTATCAGCTTTCAAACGAATGATCCAGTCAGTCTCCATAGATTCAGTAAGATTCATAGTATTACCACCCCTCTTATTCACAACAATTATCTCTAGGACCGAACAAGAAAGTATGATCATTGTCATTGGTGGTTATATGTTTTGCTAAGGCATTGTGTAAAGTGCCCTTTCTCATGTGGTAAATATGCTCTCTCATTCTGCCGAAAAGCACAGCCGGGCTCGCCTGACGCAGCAACATTAAAAGTCATAATCACCGCCCGAACCGCCACGGTCAGAACAGAAGCTGAAACATTACGTTTGGCAACCCATCGCATCAGCACCAACAGAGCCCCTTGCGTTCTCACACGTTTCGTCATCATCAACCGAGGTCATCTCAATGCCTGCTACCGGTTCTCACCGATTACCGATCGTAGCAAGCAGCAGTGGTACCCAGATCTGACACCAACGGCATGATCTCCACGCGCATTTGACCCTGGTCTTGGTGGCATTCTGAAGGAAAGCAACATGGCGCCCCTCACAGGCGTTCATTGTCTTCTGGTTCGGGAAGTCAGCACCATTTCAGATTAAACCACCCTGAGTTAAACCCAAACTAGTGTCTGTCTCGGTGTTTCAATGGCCTGCCCTCATTACAATGCCTCTTAAACAACAGGCGCATACCAGACCCACGGTCGAACAACATGCCCAGCATTGTAATCTCTGTTTATCATATCGAGCCTGCCAATCCTCGAGAAACAATATGTTCAGGCCTGCGGTGACCATGGCGGTGCAACAACCGTTCACACGGATAAGCATTCCAGCCACCGACAGCCCATTCCAAAGAACGTCGTCACCTTCACACGTCTGCTGGTGCGCATTCTGTCGAGCGCCCCTTCCCATTACGCATGAACATATTTGGTACGATGGAGTGCTCCATAGCCACATCACGCCAGCTTATATCTGGTTCAACATGAATGTTGTTCCTCCGCCATCAGTTCTAAAATGAACCATGAGGTTCATCATTGCAGTAAGTACTGTGCTTTTAGACACCACCGTCCCATCACACACGTCAGTTCACAGCACCAGAGATTCTGAAACCAACATTGCGCTGGCAGAACGGTCAATTGCGCCAACTCGCGATCAAAATATCATCCGGATGCCTCCACGTTCAGCAGCCTGTTGGGTCACGCCAGAATTGGTTCTCATGGTGCCTTTCATATTAGGTACTGGGAGACCCTACAACGGCATAGTGGCACAAATCACAGCATTCATAGCCTCTATTTTTTTCAATATTTAAGAACATAAAAACACTGACACCAGAGTGAACTGAACTGAGAGGCCCTGCATAGAAATGAGCGACCACTGGTCTTCCTTGTTAGCTGTCTAACAGGACGCCCGGCCTTTCGCGATCACCGACGTTCTCGAAACAGTTATCCGCTTGTCCCAGCCGAGCATTAGTAACCATATTCCACCTCCAGTTAACTTATGAATGCTCGTCTCACCTGCGGTGTCAGTAAAATCATTTCAGGTTTAGTAATTTCCCTGCTCTGTGCTGACCACAGCACAGAGCAGGAAGTTTGCTTTTAAGAATTTAAGTGATTTTGTACCAACTCACCACCCATTAGTTAAAGCATTCCTTGCTAACAGAGGAGGAATTGTATAGTTACTATAATACTCAACTGGGACCCCAAATACAGAAGAGGCGGATAACTTGAGCTGGAATGTCAGTGTCTGAGGAAATTGCAGAATGATCCTACCATTATAATTAGACCAGCTGATAAAGGTGGGAAAGTTGTGTATTGATATGTCATTTTATACGGAGGCTATGTCCTCCATGTTACAGGACAGGTTCTATGAACCTACTTCCATGGAACAGGTTCACTCTGTTGTCAGATATATTCATGACACGCTATGATATTCTTAGAAGTAATTTAATAAATAAGGAGCTATATTTATGATTTATACACCCACTATGGATTATACAAGGTCTCTAAGGTACACAAAATATGAAGAACCCACCCATGAGACCCATAGTTTCTGACCGTGGTTGGGTAACTGAACACCTTTCAGTTTTTGTGGAGAAACATCTGAGATGTGTATTGAATGACAATGTTACAGTCTTGAAGGATTCCAAGCAGATTTTGATTGATCTGTATGAATGTATTGGACACCATGATAGAATCTAGTTGTACTTTTGTGACTTTGACATTCAATCCCTCATTTACTGTAATACCCAATGATATAGGACTTGGATTATGTGTTAAATTATCTGAAAGCACACAGTACTTACACTGCAGTATTGATAGACCTCATAGTTCATTTAGAACTGGTCTTGGAGAACAACTTATTCATGTTCCAAGACCAGATCTATAACAGCGTGATGGCGTAGCTATGGACACTCCATGTGCAAATAGTTACGCCAACATGTTCCTGCATATTGGGAGGAACATGTTTTATTTAAGAATGCACTTTTCTGTGAACATGTGGTGTTCTACAGAAGGTTTGTTGATGACCTTTTGTTCTTTGAATGGAACATCAGAACAGCTGGAATCAATGCTATCCATTATGAATGATTTAACTACATTCCTTACTTTTACCATGAACTATTCCACACATAGAATTGATTTTTTAGACCTATATATTGAGAGATTAACAGATGATATGATAAATACGGGGGTCTATCGCAAGTCATGTTACTGCAATTCCTTGTTATTAAGGTCTAGTATGCACCCACAATTTGTTTTTAAGAATATAATGAAAGGACAGGCCATTTGAGCCTCGAGATTGAACCCCACTGAACAGGGATTTATCTCAGAATTAGACAATCTGAGAAATAGATTACTGACCTGGGGATACAAGGATAATGAGATTATACCATACATGGAGGAAGCACACATGTCACACACCACTTCAGGTGCACCATACTTTGGACCCAGGGTCCAAGATCAAACCGTTGGAGATCATATGTTAAATAGATCTATTAAATTTTCTACTCTGTATACTTCTGATCAATATCAGTTAAAGGAAATTATTAGCAAACATTGGGATATTCTCCTGGTTGATGATGACTTGAAACGCATTGCGGGGGAGACACCATGTTTCCTATTTCGGAATAAGAGCAACCTAAAGCGATTGCTTTGTCACCCCAGATATGATAGGATTATGAAGAACACTGGTCACACTAAACCCTGTGGTCACTGCAACTTCTGTTCATTTATTGATAGCAGTGAGGTGTTTATACACCCGGATTTATACACCATTTTCTCCATCAAGGCAGATGCAGATTGTATGACACCTAATGTGGTGTATTTAGCTACTTGTCAGGCATGCCCGAGTTTCTATGTTGGTAAAACTAACCGGCCGTTAAGGGATAGAATGAGAGAGCATATTTACCACATGAGAAAGGGCTCTTTACACAATGCCTTAGCAAAACATATAACCACCAATGACAATGATCATACTTTCTTGTTCCGGGTCCTAGAGATAATTGTTGTGAATAAGAGGGGTGGTAATACTATGAATCTTACTGAATCTAAGGAGACTGACTGGATCATTCGTTTGAAAGCTGATAGGGGGCATGGGTTGAATGATAGAGCTTCTATAAAACCCAAGCTGAGACAACGCAGGCACATAAAATGAACTATCATTTATTTGTATATGTTCTTGATTATGTATTTTATCAATATTAACTTATCAGAATGTTTATTTACATGTTTTAGGTCACTATGCAAGTTTTATATATTTTTGTCTTACTTTACATTAACATGTTTATATATGGGAGAGTTCTTTAAATTCTCCAGCATTGATTTTAATTGTTTAAATTGTTTCAATTGATTAATTGAGCTGCTTATATAAGGGGAGGTCTACTGTGACTTTTATACAAGGATCTGAAGAAGCTGTAATGGTGAAAGCGCTCATCCGTATGTTATAAGTGCACATTCTTGGAATTAAATTTGGAGTTTTGTTTTTACTTCTGCTGTACTCCGCTTCCTTTGTGACTTACATTATATATAGCTCAATGTGTTGTAACACTGATATCCATGACATGTTGTTACAGCCTAGATTGATAGCATTGAATACCCCTCCCCCATAAAAGGTTGTACAAGGGCAAAGAACAATGTGTACCACACACTGACCTCTGGAATGTACAAGGGCACACATATGTTGTCCAACTGTTGCCCCCATATGTATTGACCCTGACCAACATATTTTGTGGGAGTCCATGATATGACTGGGATGATAGCAGAAATGCTAGCAGTAAATAATGATAGGCCATTACCTAACAACCCCTAACTGTATCACAGCAGGACAAAGCCTGCCATATATGTGGAGGACAGAGGCAGGAACACAGGGCCATATTTGCAATATTGCTGTTACACACCCTGGAAATTGCTGGTGTTACAGGATTTGCTGCAATATATCCTTATACAGGAATAAGACATCAGAAACACAAATGGATGTAGCCATGTGCTGATAGCACACAACAGACAGACTGCCAGTGATATATCTAGGACAAGACCTGTGTGGTGCACAGACAAAACCTAACAGACAATCCACTGGCCATCATGTGGATATGCCCACAGTTGAGTGCTATGCAGACAGACTGCATTCCATCCTAAACTACTATGTACACACAAACACTGTAAGACCAGCAATATACAATGCACATAACAACACTACTCACGTTGTGTGTAAGTCTGGAACCTTATACAAATTTGTAGTTGGCCTGTGTCTGCAGGTCCTGCTGTAAGAGGTATTGCTACCTGCTGTCTGTAACACTGCTGCCCACATACAGGAAGGATGTCCTCCATACTGGAAAGGTTAAGGGACAATGCCCACGAGTCAGTATTTTATAGTACTGGGTTGCCATGACAGTGGTTATCCAAAGTACTACACAGCAGGCTGCATGCAGTTAGCAACTGGTACAAACTGGCTGGTGCAGCACCCATCACCTGATCATGTGCATCACCTACATGCTGCAATCTATTCAAACCAGCTCAATCTCTCTAGTGGAGAGAGAGAGAGGGAGAGAGGGGGGGAGAGAACAGAAATCTTAGGTATGCAAAACATATATGTATTTAATTGAATGTAGTATGTGGTATAGAATAATAGGATATATATGCTGTGGAATGATTTATATGTGCCATCAGTAGTTGTTCCTGTAATGATGTTCTGCTGAACAACTGCTCTGGACAATACTGTCTGTCCCTGTAGGCAGTGGGACATACCTGTTAACTGTGCAGATCAGCAATGAATGACAAAGATGTAAGCCATAATATCTGTGTTTGGTATATTAGTGTGGGCAATAGCTGGTGGTGGAAGTACTGCCATCATGATAGACACATGGGTGTCAGAGCACACCACTTGCAGGACAGTCATGTTAATGTGTAATGTAGCATGCAGAAATGCCATAGGTGTATAATAGGCTTACCTGCAATCTGTCACCATGTATACCACCCTAATGTTAGTCTGTGTTCACATGTGACACCTGTCTGTGTTGCAGTAAGGCAGAACAGTGCAGCTGTGAAGGAAAGAGAGTTACAGAGTGTGGACCAGATGTCTGTATGCACCCCACATATAGATAAATATATGTGTGATATATTATTAGACGTGTATGTCTACAGATATACACTCATATAGATATAGGTATATAAACAACCCACAATATATATCTATACATATATTATATGTATATATATATTTACACACACATACCAACACACACACATGCACACATATATATATATATATATATATATATATATATATGTGTGTGTGTGTGTGTGTGTGTGTATGTCTACATATATATATATATATATATATATATATATATATACAAACACACACACACATAATTTTTACATATTTATACACATATATATATATATATAATTATATATATATATATATATATATATACACACACACACACACACACACACACACACACACACACATATATATATATATGTAAATACATGTCCCCTTCCATGATACGTGTGAGAGAACATCACACGTATCAATATATATATATATATATATATATATATATATATATATATATATATATATATATATATATATATATATATATATATATATATATATATATATATATATAAATATATATACAGCAGTACATGGGTGCAAAATAGACTTTGATGTGTGGTGTGTAACTCATGTTGGGAACACATTACATTTGTTCGTGAAGGTGGGATTTGTATGTTGGTGAAGGCTAGTAGGCAAATTGTGGTATGTAGGTTAGGTTTGAAGACAGAAAAGACAACATACAGAGCTGGTATATGGCACGTGGTGTATAAACACCATGGATGGGGAGTGTTATTTGGAATGTGTACGCCGTTGAGCCACCATATGGAAGCAATAGGAATGGACAGTCACAACAGCATCTACATGGTCATAAAGGTGCCTGGGCTGTGGGTTGTGCAAGAGGAGCAAGCATGTCCACCCTGTGTATGTGTTCTGCAGGGCTCCAGGTGATGTAGCACATCTCCCATGTCTCTGTGGAGCTCCCTATACACCAGACCCTGGACCTGACTTTGGGTGATACGGTTGTGTCTGCATGTGCTCGGTGAGGGGGTCACACCATCTCCTGAGGTGGTTCCACCTGAAGGTAGTGCAGGACCAGTGGGTGATAAAGGTCCCATGGTGGGTCCCAGATGTGATGTGGCCTGGTAACAAGCCAGATGAGATGGGAGAGGTGGTTCTGCTGGCAACTAATCCCTACACATGCTATTGTGTCACTGTTATGGAACATATGTGGGCTGTAATAGTCCACACAATCCCAGAATATGTCCAACAGCATGCATAGATATCCCCAATAACACAGAATGGCAGATGTGCAGCAACCACATAGCATGCATACCACATGCACATGTGGAACCATAGTGGCACTGACAATGGCATGCAAGTGAAACAGGCTGTACCAGGCCAGCAAAGATAATGTCCCCACATGGAATATGGCTACAAACACATAGCACAATGCGTGGTACAAACATGGGTTGGGAGGGTGGCCTAATGGTTAAGGTGTTTGCCTTACAAACACAAGGTGCAGTGTTTGAGTCTCACAAGGGATAACTGGCTAGGCTTAAAATGGCTTGCAAGGGCAGTTAGCTTAGTACTAACCTATGACCATAGCACAAAGAGTGGTACAATACAACATATGTCCCAATGGTAGGTAAGCTGTTGACATACCAATTGCATTGTGTGAACGGTTTGTTATAGCTGATATGGTGGGGGGGGAACAGAGATGTGTTTTAAGAACTATGGTAACCCTGCAGGATGAGTTGCTCCGACCTGTTTCCATCTTTATGTCTTTCAGGAAGATATCTCATGCCAGATTATCAGCTTTCAGTGCTGCAAAAACTGAGGTAATCATGAAATACCTGATACAGCACTACCCGCTACTTTTCAGCAGGCAGTCCATGATCAGCAGGAGAGGACCGTTCTGTGGAATGATCTAGTCCACAGGGTTAATGATGTCAGCCTGCAGAACCGCAGATATGAGCTGGTCTGGCATCATTGCACTGACCTGCTTCACCATGTATATCAGCATGCAGCTGCCTTATGGGGGTACCACCTCACAACAGGAGGGGCATGCTGTACATCCACCCCTGACTCGTGTGGAGGAGCTTCTCAGCAACCTTGTGGCATCTGCCCACCTGCAGAACCAACAACTGGCAGGGAGCACTGTGGAGGTGGGTGCCACCTACACACCGGCTGAGGAGCATGCAGGTAAGGCCCCAGGGCACATCATTAGATGACTATGTATGCATCTGCACAGGTGGATCATGCATATCTGAGATCTCATATACATAGTCTGTTGCTGTGTAGTAGTAATAAACAGTTGTGCATAAGCTGTGGTATTGTGGACTTCTACTCTTGATGTACCATAATGCTGCACCCACCCTTTACAAATGCCACAGCTGTGGCCACTGACATCAACTCTCTCACACTCTTATGTAGGTCCCTCCAGGATACCACCAAGGCAGCAGCCTGTAGCCGGTGAGTATGGTTTATGTTCATGCTTGCCAATACACCTGGCATGTAATAGCTATGGAATATTCCATGCACACATCTAACATGCCTACCCATACTGTATGCTGGACATGTTCATGTTTTGTTGCTGTGAAATGCACAGCAGCACAGTGGAGATGATGATGGGGTATCGGAAGGGTACATCAGACACATGCAAGATAACTAACATCCTGTCATTGTGAAATTTATTTATTTATTTTACATTTGTTGACCGGGCTAGTCTAGCTGGATATATGTCCATTTTCAGTAGAGGCCCGGTGCCTGGTGGAAATGTGTCCACAGGGATGAGAAGAATGGTGGGACACACGGCCTACAGTAGTGACATGTGAAACAAAACCTTCATATGGTGCTACAACAGTAAATATGCCTGTATTACAATAGCAACCATTACAGATTGACACTATGGCATAACATAGTACTGTGCTCCACATAATTAGCTGGGAGTAGGCTGTTGCACATACTGTCCCATTCTTGGGGCACTTCAAATTGACACATGTGTAGGCCATAATTGTCAAGCATCTGCATAAGGCTGGAGGTGGGGAGGGTGTGTCATCATGACACAGCAGTGCACTGCAGCAGGGATCCTATGTATGCTAAGAATGGCTGTATCTGTACACAATCAGGTTCAGTAACTGTGGCAGACATAACCCTAACTCCACAGCAATAGAGATGGCAGTGTGTGAACTCCAAGGGATGTGCACATGAGTATACCTTGCAACCATGCAGAGTTGTGGGACATGTGTAGAGCACCCCCCCATATCCATGGTAAGGTTTGGCGGTTGTCAGTGTAATAGTCTTGTATTGGTCATACATGCACTGCTGATGTTGTGATCTGTAAACCAGACATCAGGCATTCACAAATAACATCTGTCCACATATCATCCCAGGTATGTGTTTTGCTCAAACACATAGGGGCTGTGAGCATTAGGGCTGACATAGGGTCCCTCCTCCATGCAATCTGAGATTGGTGTCCATACAGACACCGATGATGATGGTACTGCTGAGGCACAGGTAGGGTTGTCAGAGGCCGACACAGTGCCATCATTTGTCATCACCCTCCTAGCCACCCCAAGCCCACATACAGTTACAGTGCCCTTACACACCCTATCACCAGTGGCCATAGCAGAGGGACAGTTGGTGGTTGGTGCCAGTGACCAGGAGAGTATGGTTTCCATGCCAACTGTGTCAAGTCACAGTCAGCATAGCCAGATGTCCGGCAGGGCACCACATAGGCAGATGTACCACGGTGCTTGTGGGAAGGCCACTGGTCATCATGCCCCTGGCAGAGGCACCACAACTGGTACCACCAGGAGCATGTTTCAGGCTGTCATGGAGGCACAGGCACATATGGAAATGCACACCAGACAGGGCCTGAAGCTGCAGAGGGCTGCTTTCTCATCTGTAAGTGACAACATCCATGAACTTGCTGCTGCCCTCCATGAACAGAACGAGATCATGGCTAGATGGTGGGGTGAGATGGTGGGCCTCCTCGACCGTAGTATGGTGGAGTGGTGTGACAGCCATGTGTACATAGGCCAGAAACACCAGCAGCTGGCAGTCAATGTGGACATGCTAGGATGCCAAGCCACTCCTGTAGTGGCAGCACCAGCCCCAGCACATCACTGGTGGGGCTGTCCACACCACACCATACCAGGCCTCATGCACATGGCCCTGGCCAGTCCCAGGTGGGACATGGTTCCAGCGGACATCTGTCATCATCAGGGGAGAGTAGCACATCAAGGTCTGTACCTCTACATGCCCATAGAAACCCTGGCAGGCAGAGTATTCGTGTCCGTGGCTGGAGGCGGTGAACTGCACACCCTGCCAGGTATGGTCTGCAGCTGTCCAAAAGCACCTGTATAGGGCAGCCACATGGCAGAACTGTGTGCATGCACACCCACACACTATGCAAACACACCTAGGGCAACCCCATACTGACACACACACACATCACCACACCCCGATCAATGAATTATATCCCTCACCCACACACATGGTGTCAAATGTATAGACCACCTTCGGCCTCTGGCAAACCAGCAACACACCCTGTGCATATGATGATACCTGTGCCACATCCCTGTCATCCATAACATCGATGCAGGGACAGGCTAATATGGTTGTGATGCACACGGTGATTGTAATAGAGTGCAGCACTGTACTGCAGTGTAAGATGCTGTCAGGGGTAATGTGTAATTCATACATGTCAGGTAGTGCAGCCATCCAGCTATGATGCATTTCAGCTGTTAGTAACACTGATTGATTGTGATCTCCATAATGTTATCCATTTGTGTTGTAGGTGTACATGGGTCAGCAGGAGGATGGTCTGCAGTCATATTCCACAAGGGTTATGGCACTGTGGTGACACCATGGCTGTGACATATCCGGTGTACAGTTGCACACATGTCACAGGTTTTTATAACAGTTATTGCCTGTGCCACATTGACAGGTGACCTGCTGGGACATATATAATCTGCTACCTTATGTCAACCCATCCACATACACGCACATCCTTACTTGGCAACACTGTGACTAGACCCCTACCTAGGTGTGTAGTGCTACTGGGCTGTGTGGCTTTCATTGCACATGCCACACAACATGTAGGGTGAGGTGTGTACCAGGTTACATGCTACATGCAGAACATCCACAGACATGTACAATATGGTAATGGGGATGTAATGGTTGTATATGGACAATACATAGTGTGGCATACCATCATATACACATTGACAGAAACATAACAGGCAGATACACATCTTACAGACCTGGGCTTATTGGTGTTAACTAACTAGTCCATGTGTCCAATGTGTTACAGGTAGGCTGCACACAGCACATGCGTAACTGGGCAGTATTGTGGTATCAGTTACCTGTATGGTTGATGGTGATAGTGGTCACCAGAAAGTGGTATGTGGGACATATACCAGGTGTACCATGGTAATGACAGTGTACACAGCACCCACATCCCCCAGTGGATATTGTACACACTGGAACCCATTATGACACTCTGACATACCCACTATCACACATTGCCCACGACAGCAATACACCCCAGTGTATATCACAACTGTGGTACTACAGGGATATGCATCTAATGCACATGCCACATGCATAATAGGGTGTTGCATTGCCATGCCTCACCTATAGGCAGCAACAACACTATCTGTACTACTGTGTGGCAATGTGTAGTGTAATAGGAGTATGTGGCCTTGGAATGGTATACCCTACAGATATTCCGACATGCACACATACACACACTTGGCAGATCTCAATGGGTTTCCCATGCCTATTGACCCATTTGTACAACACTGTTGTGCTGGTACTGCAAGGCACATGTAGCCATTAGGGAGAGGAGTGTAACAGGGTACATGTCATGTCCAATGCAGCAGCGGCCACATCTGACTATGGCAATGGATGTTGAGGTGGTTGTGAAGGCTGTCATGGAATTCCCAACTACAGGTGTACTAACACACAAACACTGCTATCCTCAGTAATGACCATGTACATGTATCAATACTGTGGTGCATTGCTGCAGGTGGTCATAGCTGTGTGCCTGGCTATTGTCCATAGAGAGATTGGTTGTGTACGGGGTGTGTGTACATTGATATCATGCCATCTGCCATGTGCCATCAGGCAATCTATCAACAGACACCACATTAGTGACCGTCAGGGTAAGAGTGACATGCATCAGCCAATCCTCTGGGTGCCTTCTGCACATGGCCACTGAGGTAATCCACTTGACATGTATGCAACATGTATTACCACACATGGTTAGTGTCTATGATGGAGACCTGTACCAAAGCATGTTCTGTTGACTGTGGTAGTGTAGTGTAGGTACCCATGGCATGTGGCTCATACAGGGTGTTGTCTCCTATATGTGACAGGTAGTACACAGTTGGCCAGACATATCAGTGTCACTCAAGCATAGGTTGTCTGTAGGTATCCCAGCTGGATACCTGCCATCTGCAAACCTGTAGAGGGACTGACAGACATCAGTTTGGCAAGTAGCTATGCAGTAGGATGAATGTGTCGACAGATGGATGTTTGACAATATGTATGCCATTACTATATGTTGTAAGTCCTCACTAACATGTGCTGTACAGACGGTACTCTACAGTTACATTCCACATGTCTGATTATTATCCAGTAGGGAAAATGGTCTGCATTGTGGCTCAGGCCTGTGGTTTCTGCATTTGCCCACACAGGTGGGTATTGTATCCACCATCCAGTCACCTTGGTGGCTATTGCTTGTGGCCAATGCTGTGCATCACTTGCCATGTATGTGTTCCCTAGTCCATGACATGGATGGTGTCTGGGATGTGCACACCTCCCACATGCATGTACAGTGACATGTGGAACTGTACCTGGGGTGTCGGGCCCATGTTGTGTACACAGATTATCATCAGATGTGCCAGTCTTGGCCACCTGTGGCAGGAACTGGTAATGGACAGCAGGTCAATCCTGCACCTACATTGATAGCATGCTAACTGCATTCCCTGACATCAGTGGCATCTGTCCATACAGGGCATGTTTTCAGGCATAGTATGTACTTTGTGGGTCACATGTGATGGCACCACAGGTGTTGCAGGTGTCCAGTGGGGAACATGGGGAAGGTGCACTGTCTGCATGTATGCGCCTATTGGACAGATGGACAGGGTGCCATGCCCTCAGTAGGCCACTGCAATCACTCCATAGTTCTATCAGTCACCAATATCCAGTGTACTACACACATATTGGCTGTTGCCACGGGATGTGTGTGTGTGTGTGTGTGTGTGTGTGTGTGTGTGTGTGTGTGTGTGTGTGTGTGTGTGTGTGTATGTGACATGGGTTGAGAGTGTGCTCTGGGTAATACTGGGGTTGCTAACTGTGATTTCCTGGCTGTGATGACACATGTATGGGTATGGATTTGCACCCAAGCCGCTCGGCTATTTCACATCTGTTATCCCTCTACAGTGGACATTGTGATATAAGGTCACCATAAAAGACATTTGCAAACACACACACACACACACACACACACACACACACACACACACACACACACACACACCTGTCATGTCTAGGAGTTGAACCTCTACCTAACTGGTTTATTACACTACAGCACTACACAGTTATAGTACGCGCCACAGAGATTACTGGAGTATGCCTTCCCCAAAGGTGTATTTCACATTGGATGACATCAGCAGGACTGCCAAAGTAGGCCATTGGACATGTACTGAGTGTGACTAGCCTAAAATGCATTCCTCCCCACACAGACATTGAAACACACACAAAACATCCCCAACCGACATGTGTGGGTATAGAACCCCTAATAGAGGTCTATATCACACTACAGCAGCATGCAGTTATAGCATACACTACAGAGATTACTGGATACCTCTTTCCCAAAAGGTGTATTTCACATTGGATGACATCAGCAGGGCTGCCAAAGTAGGCCATTGGAAATGTAATGAGTGTGACTAGCCTAAAATGCATTGCTCCCTACACAGATATTGAAACACACACAAAACATCCCCAACTGACATATGTGGGTAGAGAACCCCTAACAGAGGTCTATATCACACTACAGCAGTTATGGCATGCACTATAGGGATTACTGGAGATCTCTTTCCCCAAAGGTGTATTTCACATTGGATGACATCAACAGGACTGCCAAAGTAGGCCATTGGAAATGTACTAAGTGTGACTAGCCTAAAATGCATTGCTTCCTACACAGACATTGAAACACACACAAAACATCCCCAACCAACATGCATGGGTATAGAACCCCTAACAAATGTCTATATCACACTACAGCAGTGCACAGTTATGGCATGCACTATGGAGATTACTGAGCTAAATCCTTCTCACAGGTGCATTTCTAGGTGGATGACATCAGCAGCCGTACCAAAGTAGAGCATACAAATTGTATGGAGTGTGACCACCCTGAAAAGTATTGCTCTCTACACAGACAGGGTCAGACAGACACACACACAAACTTGTCATGTCTGGGACTAGAACAGTTACCTACCTAACTTATCACACTACAGCAGTACACAGTTAAAGGACGTGCTATAGATTCCCGGAGGTGTATTTCTAGGTGGATGACATCAGCAGCCTTGCCAAAGATGAGCGTTTGAATTGTAGAGAGTGTGACTACCCTAAAATGCATTGTTCTCTACACAGACACACACAGAGTTGCTATGACTGAGAATTGAACTCCTGCCTATTTTATTACACTACAATAGTACACAGTTATGGGACGCGCCACGGAGATTAATGGGATGCAACCTTTCCAGGGATGTATTTCTAGGTGGATGACATCAGCAGCCTTACCAAAGTAGAGCATTTCAATTGTAGGGAGTGTAACCACCCTAAAAAGCATTGCTCTCTACACAGACACACACACACACACACACACACACACACACACACACACACACACACACACACACACACACACTCATACAGTTACCAAGGCTGGGGTTAGAACTCCTACCTATCTAGTTTATCACACTACAGTAGTACACAGTTATGGGACGCACCACAGAGATTACTGGGGTACAACTCTCCCAAAGGTGTATTTCACAGTAGATGACCTCAGCAGACTTGTCATAGTGAGGCTATGGGGAGGGCAGTGTGTGTGCATGGGCCATAACCCATTCATCTAGGGGTTGACACGCCACATGTGGCCACAACCTGGGTCATATTCCACAGGTATGTGTATACAGCTGCTAGATGACTACTTCCTTGAACAGTCATGTTGCACAGCTGGCACGTGCACCACATAGTCTGTACTGCTGACAGATACCAGTGGCTAGTATCTGCAGTGTGTGACATCAGACCCTCATGTGGTTGTGGCCCTCTGGCTGTGTGCTAGGTGGGAGAGCTCTTGATGGCTCCTTGTCACAGTCACCCTCTTCCACACATCTAGGTATGTCTACCTTTGACTTATTATAGTGTGTTGTCCTTACATATATGCCTGTATTCCTATCCACTGTGTGTGCAAAGCATGTGTGGTGCATACTGATGAGTGTCTGCACTAACATCTGCAGTTGCCAGATATGTTTGGTCCACTGGTGTTTGCAGACATGGCCTGCATGTGTATAAGTGTGTGAGCATGCCCAGTATGACCTTTCAGTATGTTGTTGACTGACATTGCCTTCATTACTCTAAGTGTGTGGGCATGCCCAGTATGGCTGTCTGTACTGAATGAGTGGATCGTGTCCGGGTAGTTTGTACTGCAGTGCTGACCTTTGTGTTGTACACCTACAGGTAGCATGCTGTCTCTGGAGGGTATCCATCGATCATTTGGCATGGACTGTTACTACATTTCTGCATAGGATGGGGGGGCACACCTGACTATTTCTACATTTCTACACAGGATCGGGGGGCACACCTGACTGTTACTATATTTCTACGTGGGATGGGGGGCACACCTGACTATTTCTACATTTCTACACAGGATTGGGGGGCACACCTGACTGTTACTATATTTCTACATGGGATGGTGGCCCACACCTGACTATTTCTACAGTTCTACACAGGATTGGGGGGCACACCTGACTGTTACTATATTTCTATGTGGGATGGGGGCACACCTGACTATTTCTACATTTCTACACAGGATTGGGGGGACACACCTGACTTACTATATTTCTACTTGGGATGGGGGGCACACCTGACTATTTCTACATTTCTACACAGGATTGGGGGGCACACCTGACTGTTACTATATTTCTATGTAGGATGGGGGGCACACCTGACTATTTCTACATTTTTACACAGGATTGTGGGAGGGCACACCAGACTGTGACTACATACCATGTCGGACACTTGTACACATTTGCTAGGACTGTACTGGTATGTCAGGTACTCCATTTCAGTCTGTAGTCTTACCTATCATGCTGGCTTGAGGCATACCAGTGTACTACAAATCTTAGCTTTTAATTACCTACATATTAGTTTCTGACTTCTTACCCTTCAGAACTGTCATCCCACTGCCTGACCTGCTGTAGTCTGTCTGTGTAGGCCTAGGGGGGTTACCAGTAGGCCTCATTCAGAGGCCATAGCACAGCCTTTGTTTGTGTTTTCTACACCTGTCCTGCTGGCTGTGACTGTTGTTGGGCATATGACCCCCCCCCCTGACTGGCATGTGTGAGTCACTTACCTTGTTGGTGTCCCAGTATTGAGGGTGGTGCTGCAGGGTTGCTTATGTCGGATGCACATAGTACACTCCCTACACATGGTTAGGCACAGGTAGTGTAATGTTTGGCATCCCTTTTACTGGATGTGAGAGTCGGAGAGAGATGTTATTCCTTTGGTCCCTCCTGTGACAGTGTATGTACTATGCATCACCTCTTTGCCACGGCCAGGGCATACTGGGCATGCCTCCTTCTGCCTACTGGGGCAGGCTCAGGTTGTTCCTCCTCAGAGTCACTCTGTGCCTGTGCAGGCCTTGGCAATGGTGGGGGGCTGTGTGGCTCTGCCCCGTGCTATTCCTGCTGCACCTGTTTCCACAGGATCATATTGTGTAGCATGGTACATACAAGGACAATTTAGGTACATGTAGCTGGTGAGTACTGCAAGGCTCCACTGGATGTGTCCAGGAACCGGAACCGTGACTTGAGCATCCAAAACAAATGTTCTACTATAATTCTGGCCTGTGCGTGTGCCTCAATATGGAGTTCTTGTTCAGGTGTGTGTGCATTTCTGATGGGTGTCATCAGCCACGGCTCCAGTGCTAAGCCAGCATCCCCCACTAGATGACAATGAGGGATGTCCCCATTGGCAAATCTCTGGTACAGCTGCGTCAGATGCCAGATGTGGGAATCGTGATAGCTTCCAGGGCAGCCAGCACAAACATTCATTATTATGCCCTAGGCATTGCACATGACCTGGCAGTTGATGGAGGGGAAGCCCTTGCGGTTGATGTAGACCCTACCCCACTCACTGGGTGGTGCTTTGATGCATATGTGCGTGCAGTCTATTGCACCCACTACCTCAAGGTATTCTGCTATTTCGTGGAACAGCTGCATATTGCTGGCCAACGCCTCACGGGTGTTGGGGAAATATACCTGCTCACCGACATGTGCTGACAAGTCATCCAGGAACTGGTGGAGTATCCTGGAGGCTGATGCCTGTGAAATCACCATCATATCCCCAGTTGGCCTTTGGTAGGTACCTGTAGCTAGTATTCTTAGGCCTACACATACCTTGATATCCACTGTGAGTTCCCCGATATTAGTTCTCTGTGTCAGGCATGGCCAGCACAGCTCAACAATTTGCTCTAGGAGGTCCCTGTCCACCCTATAGCACTCCACTATCTCCAGCTCATGTAGCCCCTGGTCAGTTACCCTGGGTCTGTACACTCTTCTCCGTCTCCTCACTGTGGGTTGGTTGACAGCATTCACATCCTCACCACCCTCAGCCTCTTCCACAAGTTGTATGATAGCTATTGCAGCCCCTATCATTTTGCTGTTATGAGTGTTAAAAGTTTCCTGCTTGTTTACACCAGTGTTGTAGAGTGTGGGAAAAACCAGAGGGGAAGGTGTTTGCTTAGTTTATAGTAGTGTTCTGGGCTGGGCTGGTCTGCTGCCTGTGTAATTGGCTGATTCTGATACATTTCACCTGCCAGCTAAGCTAGTTCTCTTTGAATGCCTTTCTACTGCTGTTTTCCCTTACCATTGCCTTCCTGTTTAAGTCCATCTGTGCGCCACGCAAACAGAGTGCTCAAATGTGCACACTGCTGCTATTTCTTGGTTTAACCTCTTTTTTTTCTTCCTGTAATACCCAGTGCATGGTGCTCACACTCGCTTAGGCTTTGTAAAAAGTGCTAAGCAAGTTTAGACTCACCCCTTAGCTTAGCTGTGCTAAGCTAGGAGCAATCCCGAGCCAAAGGGCTCCAATCTGCTTACAGTATGCCTGACACCCCCCCATGATGTCACCTAACTCCTAGGCTTGCACCAAGCTATTCCTACTCTTACACTGTTGGGACCTGACTCACATGCTGGGGTAAACTAGGATTCACTATCCTTCCCCTCATTTGCATAGGATTGCCTGCTAATGCATAGTTACATGTCTCAAACTGAGCCTCCCCCCTTAGCAACCACTACTCACTGGCCAGCTTGTCTTCTGCCTGCCATTGACTTGCATGGCAGAATAGTGATTTTACTTAGACTGCTTATTTTGGATTTATTTTATTATTTTCCCCCGATCCCGTTTGCGCGCCACTGCCCTACGCTTAAACAGCCGAGATCGGCTAAAAAAAATAAAGTTGATTTTTGTATTCTTTTTATGTTTGCAATGCCAATGGCCTTATACTTGGCCATTGGCATGCTTGCTACAGGATATGCAGCCTTTATTTGGAGCTGTCATAGCTCCATTTTGGATTTTGCAGAAATGTACTTGGTTACTAACCAAGTACATTTCTGCAGATAGCAGTAGTCTCGCACTGACTGTTGCAAGCTTCCTGGATTGCAAAATCCCCTCATTTGCATGGATTTCACCTGCAAATGTGGTGATTTGCATACCAGGGCTTGGTCTGTGCAAGATTAGTGCAGGAGCGCTCGTGCATGCCCCTGCAGGCTGTTCCTGGATCGCACGGCAGACATATTGCCTGCTTGAGCTCCTGCTCCGATCTTGCACTCCATGCAAGCTTTTGAGAATTTGGCTGAATATTTTCTTCTTCTTCATTTTCTTTCAGCTGTTCCCATTAAGGGTCACCACAGCAGATCATCTGTTTCCATTTCTTCCTGTCCTCTGCATCTTGCACTGTCACCAACCACCTGCAACTCCCAACAGTATATAATACTACTTTTTGTCCAAAAGAGTTTGTTCTAAAGTTCCTTTAATCCATTCACTTTTACTTATAACAAAACTTAAACCTCTCCATAAACATGTGCATCACTGATTGTTCCTGTCCCTTTGATGTTTTTTTCTTTATGAAAAGTAAAGCCACAAATCATCACAGTATTATTTAAACTAATAAAGTTGCAAAAGGGTGCCCTCAAACAATTTTGATGGCTTGCTTCTGGTATGTTTTCCTTCCCATTTTAACTATAACCGCTGGTACTTTAACAATAAATACATTCAATTTCAGTACATCTGCTACACAAATTGCAAACTTAATCAACATCTGTAATTTCTCTTGCAAGCAACTGAAGATACGTGGTGAATGCCCTTTAAAATGCATGGTATATGGACTACATCATAACAACTATGTTAGTGTTAAACTACATATTTTATGTCATAAAATACTAACCCATGTCATTATTATAACTGTACTCATAATTATGCTGATCATATCATATCATAACTAGCTCATTACCAATGTTAACCAATCAGAAACCTCTTAATACAGCAGTCCTAAAAATGTGCAGTTTCAGCAATAAATGAATACCCTGGAGTCATGGATTAATCAACATCACCCTAAAATCTTAGCTGCAATATAATTTTTGATGAATGAAAAAAAAATGCCAAGCTACTTCAATAAGAAGTGAGTGTTATCTTTATTAAAATAAACCTAGTCCACATCAGGGATGGGTTGAAATATTATTTGTTTCACAAGTATGCAAAACCTCAGCCCTCCAAAATACCTGAAGAATCATCAATTAGGACTATGGGTGCATATAATGCACCCAAGCAGGCCCTAATCTGAATAATTTTAGTTAATCATCCAAAAGTATTAATTACAACTGCTTATCTTGTACTTGTACTCCATATTTTATAAGTTTAATAGACAACCACTTGCTAGAAGCTGCATCTATATGTGGTTCTAAGAAACTACTAATACTAGCAACCTTAACATAAACTGTCTAGGCAATAAAGCAAAGATTCAAGAAAATAGTCTGCGATAGTCTATCACAAATAACAATGAAGCCTACTAGACTGAATACCCTGACAAAACAAGACAGACACAATTATTATCAGCATTACAGACTAGTTTCATCATATCAAGGTCCTCCCTAATAGAACTCACACCCCCTTATTTTCACCTCTTGTTCACTAGAATACATGGACAAAAACTAAAATCATACCAAATTCTTTTAGATTGTCTTAGATTCCCTGTTATCAATATGGAGTTTGTCATCATTGACTGGTTTGCTACATATAATAGGATTAACAGCCTCCTTCCCCAACATTATTAAGCTACTAGAATGTTAAAACTCTAATTCAAGATCTTTTCTTCACAATTATACACAGAAGATTTTGAAATTACAAAAAGCCTCTGGCTTACATCTCTACCTAAAGCCAACTATTCTGTAAAGATAATTTCCACATGTTAAACTGACCCCCAGATTCAGCAAACTATGCATGCAGTGCAGGAATAGTGCAAGAGCTGCTGCACGCAATATGGCCGACAAGCGATCCAGGAATGAGCTCCTGGGACGTGCACTAGCGCTTCTACACTATTCCTGCATGGACATCACTGCTATATGCTAATTACCTCATTTGCTGTTGAAAAACATGCAAATGAGATGAATTAGTGATCCAGGAAGCAGGCAGGCGTCTGTGCAGGAATATTGTAACCTGCAGAAATGTATTCAGTTACTAACTGAACACATTTCTGCAAATTACAAAATGGAGGCATGACAGCTCTAAAGAAAGCATGTATTCAATGTAGTAGGCATGCCAATGGCCAAATATATATATGAGAAATAGTTTCACAATTATAAAAAATAAGTTTTTTTTTTTGGCCGATTTCAGCCGTTTAAGCGTAGGGCAGTGGTGCGCAAATGGGATTGACCCGAAAATAAGAAAAAAGTTGCAAATAAGCTTTTAAACCCAAATCAGCATTTTGCCATAATAGTAAATGGCATGCATAAGACAACAATACCAGGGAATAGTGGTTGCTAAGGGGGAAGGCTGAGTGTGAGTGTGGTAACTATGAATTAGCATTCTGTTTTATGCAAATGAGAAGATTGATACTGAATCACAGATTTCCTCTCAATGTTAGCTTGCACCCAACCATGTAAGTGCAGCAAAACCATTGTATACGCCTAAGAGGTGGATGACCTCATAAGGGGGAGTGTCATATATGCTGTAAGCTTATTGGAGCTCTGTGGCCCATGTTTGCCCTTAGCTAAGCACAGATAAGGAAGGGGGGGGTGTCTGATGCTGCCTAGCCGTGTTTACATTGCCTAAATGGGTGTGTGCGCCATGCACCAGATTTTAAACAAAAAAAAAAACACAGGAAATAGCAGCTCTGTTCACATCTGAGCACTGGGTATGCGTGCAACACCTCAGGGCTTAAATGGGAAGGCAATGGGAAGGGAAAACAGCAGTAGGAAGGCAATCAAGGAGAACTACCATAGCTGGCAGGTGAAATGTATCAGAATCAGCCAATTACACATGGAACAGCCTAGCACACTACTATAAACTATGCAAACACCTTCCAGCCTGTTTTTTTCCCACAAACTCTACACCACCAGTGTACACAGATGGGGGAAATTTTACCTGACAAAACTAACAAAATGTTAGGGTCTGCTGTTGCTCTCATACATCAATATGTGCAAGAGGCTGAGAGTGGTGAGGATGTGAATGCTGACAACCAACCCACAGTGAGGAGAAGGAGAAGAGTGTACAGACCCAGTGTAACCTACTAGAGGCTACATGAGCTGGAGATAGTGGAGCACTATAGGGTGGACAGGGACCTCCTACAGCAAATGTTGAGCTGTGCCGGCCATGCCTCACACACAGAACCAACAGAGAGGAACCCATCCTAGTGGATACCAAGGTATGTCTAGGCTTAAGAATACTAGCCACAGGTACCTTCCAAAGGGCAATTGGGGATATCATGAGGATCTCACAGGAATCAGCATCCAGGGTACTCCACCAGTTTCTGGATGCCATGTCAGCATATGCAGGTGAGCACATTTAGTTTCTCAACACCCATGAGGCACTGACCAGCAATATGCGTCTCTTCCACCAACTAGCAGAATATCCTGAGGTAGTGGGTGCTATAGACTGCATACACATACACATCAAAGCACCACACGGTGAGTGTGGTAGGGTCTACATAAACTGCAAGGGCTTCCCCTCCATCAACTGCCAGGTTGTGTGCGATGCACAGGGCATTATCTTGAATGTATGTGCTGGCAGCCCTGGAACTATCACGACTCCCACATCTGGCATATGACACAGCTGTACCAGTCATTTGCTAGTGGGGACATTCTCTATGGCCACATAGTGGGAGATACTGGCTACACACTGGAGCAGTGGCTCATGACACCCCTCAGAAATGTATACACACCTGAACAAGAACTCCATAATGAGGCGCACGCACAAACCAGAATCATAACAGAGCATGTGTTTTTGATGTTCAAGTCTCGGTTTGCTGCTGGGACATACCCAGTGGAGCCTTGCAGTACTCTCCAGCTACATGTACACAAATGTTCATAGTAGGTGCCATGCTACACAATATGATCCTGTGGAAAAAGCTGCAGCAGGAACAGCATGGGGCAAGGCCACAGAGACCCAACCATTGCCAAGGCCATCACAGGCACAGAGGAACTTGGAGGAGGAACTACCTGAGCCTGCCCATGTAGGCAGTAGGAGGCATGCCCAGTATGCCCAGGCCTTGGCAAAGAGACAATGCATAGCACATACACTGACACGGTAGGAACCCAGGGAATGACACCTCTCTCTGACTTGCACATACAGTAAAAGGGATGCCAAACATGACACTACCTATTCTTTACCATTTATAGGATGTGTACTATGTGCATCTGACATAGTCAGCCCTCCAGCACAGTCCTCAGTACTGGCAAAGCCATAAGATAAGTCAGTCTTGCTATCAATTGCTGAATGGAGTAGTATGTTTTGATAGTTGTATCTATGGTATCCAAATGACTAAAACCACAAAAAGATTCCACGAAGAAATACTTTGACAGGATCCAATGTTAAATAAAAACTTCTATTTATTGTCCAGAATAACAAATGTTAAGCGCTTTCACCTACAGTATGTAGGTTTCATCAGAACAAGCAGACATCAATTAAACACACTTATATACCTAAATTTCCCACCCATTTTACCAATTAATCACTTAAATAAACCTGTTGCCATTATTACTATCAAAATAATAAAAAAATATAATAAAAATACTATTGCTAAAGATATCAAAATTGCTTCTTATAAAATGTAGACTTGACACAATATTCTAAAAACAATGTAATGTAGTTCACAATTACATATAAATATATCCAACATTTATACATATATGTAAAAAATGTATACATAAAAATGCACACAAACTTCATTCCATATTTGTCTAAAATTGTATCCTTCTTAAAAATAACACAGGCTGCACTGTGAACGGATGCTAAACCCTAATAAGAGGTTTAGTGGGAATGTATTCGTTGATACCAGGGGTACAACCAGCATTCAATCTGATCTGCCATTTGATTTCCCTTTCCCCCAGTATTGCCTTTACATCCCCTCCCCTAGGATTACTCTTAATCACCTCCAATATGGCAAACTTGAACATATCACATCCAACACTTCCTTCTAAATGCCTATATAATGCATGTTCTTATCTTTCTTTTTTATACAGTATAAGTGGTCGTAAATTCTATTCTGCAATCTTCTATCTGTTTTTCCAACATAGAAACTTGAACATGTGGTACATTTACCCAAATATACCACATGTTGTGTTTGACAATTCCCTTTACTAAAAATTATTTTACTTCCCATTATGTTGTCCAAGCATATCTGCTCTTCCTCCATTATATATGAACACTGATTACACTGTCCACATTTTTTGTACCTTCCTTACTAATATTCCTTCCCCATTTGTTGGTACTTCTACTTTCTATCATTCTTTTGATATTCATCCCAGTTTTATAAACAAATGTAGGTTTCTCCTCAATTTTACCATTCAGTGTTTCATCACTTGTTATAATGTTCTGTAATCAGTGTCATATATAATGGAGGAAGAGCAGATATGCTTGGACAACATAATGGGAAGTAAAATAATTTTTAGTAAAGGGAATTGTCAAACACAACATGTGGTATATTTAGGGAAATGTACCACATGTTCAAGTTTCTATGTTGGAAAAACAGACAGAAGATTGCAGAATAGAATTTACGACCACCTATACTGTATAAAAAAGAAAGATAAGAGCAATGCATTATATAGGCATTTAGAAGGAAGTGTTGATGATATGTTCAAGTTTGCCATATTGAGTGATTAAGAGTAATCTGAGGGATGTAAAGGCAATACTGGGGAAAGAAATCAAACGGCAGATCAGATTGAATGCTGGTTACCTGGTATCAATGAATACATTCACTAAACCTTATTAGGGTTTAGCATCCGTCAGTGCAGCTGTTATTTTTAAGAAGGATACATTTAGACAAATATGGAATGAAGTGTGCATTATGTATACATTTTTTACATATATGTATAAATGTTGGATATATTTATATGTAATTGTGAACTACATTACATTGTTTTTAGAATATTGTGTCAAGTCTACATTTTATAAGAAACAATTTTGATATCTTTAGCAATAGTATTTTTATTATATTTTTTATTATTTTGATAGTAATAAAGGCAACAGGTTTATTTAAGTGATTAATTGGTAAAATGGGCAGGAAATTTAGGTATATAAGTGTGTTTAATTGATTTCTGCTTGTTCTGATGAAACCTATGTACTGTAGGTGAAAGCGCTTAAAATTTGTTATTCTGGACAATAAATAGAACTTTTTATTGAACATTGGATCCTGTCACAGTATTTCTTCGTGGAATCTTCTTGTGGTTTTAGTCGTTTGGATAGTGTTTGGATTCCTGGAGGTGTTTTTTTGTAGTCGTTGTTCGTGCCATGGATTCCATTGACGAGTTGCCCTCCATGTTTTCGCCAGTTAGGAGAGAAGAAGTGCACAAAATACATTCTGAACTGGCTATACTCAAGGGGGAAATCACTAGACTGCTTGAACTGATGACACCGCCCACTACATTGTTCAACAACGTGCCTCAGAGGAATGTTACACCACGGTCGGAAACCGGAAGTGGAAGTTCTGAGGTAATACCTAATGGACAGGGTGGTATGGAGAATAAGGAGCTTGCTGCAACAGTCGCCTCTTATAGGAACAGAGCCTTACAGCCAAAGGAGAATCTCAACAACCAATCTATGGACTGTGGCGACGTTTTGGAGGATGTGTATTTAATTTCTGTGGCCAAACCTAAACGTTTACCACCTGTTAGGACATACGCTACACAAATGGGTCTTAAAGCTGTTATCGATCAAGGCAGTAGTGGTAATGGCCAGTACAAGATTCCGGACTATGGTAACAGCAAATCCGGTAATAATGTGAACATTTTAGATAAGTTTTTGAATGTGCCTTATGATTTTAAAGATGTAAATCAACAAAGAGAGAATAATTACGGAAAGCATGAGAAACATGATACGTTAAAAGACATTATTTACAATCTTGGTAAAAAATTGAACACTATCAAGGCATTACAAATTGAAGATTATATTTGCGAAAGTGTATAGATAATGGTATCATACCTATGGGGTTGCGTTTTTTTAAGCAACCCTTAGGTGTTGAACTCAATGAGAGAAATATACAAATTTGTAACCAAATGTTTGACAATTTTGGTAAACAGTTCATGGAGTTCATTATTGCCTGTAATGATACTAAGCTTAGTATGATTTTAAAGGAAGTGGAGGAACTTAATATTTCTATTACAAATGATTTATTATATCCGCAATGGGAGAATTTACATGCTAAACAGTTTCAGTATGCTGAAAGCAGTTGTAAAAAAATTTTGACAGGAAATGTAAAAAGTATCTCAGAGATTTGAGACAGTATGAGAATCAAACTGCTTATAAATGGAATTACAAAAAATATAACAGAAGTGAAAAAGGTACGAGTGGAAGGGAACCAGTCAATGGTGTATGTAGTACTGATTATACAAAAGATAGGTTTTATAGCGAGGATTTTTTGGACAAGCGAGAGCATTGGAAGGGGAATACACACCAGGGATATCAACCGTGGGTTCAGGGGGGAGGGGGGAAGCATCATCATTACAATTACAGACCACAAGCCAGATGATTCATACTGGCAGTGATGAAGGAAGTATATTCAGTGATGGTGTTATTTACAGCTTTGGAGACTACAAAATTTATAATTACACTCAGTGTCCTGTGCACATTGAACATTTTCAGATTTTTTCCAAGGGAATGAAATTCATACCCCGAAAAAAATGTAATGTAGTGGACACATTCGTTGAATTTAAGCTTTATTTAAGGAAATTAAATTTGGGGGTATTTTTTCAGAAAGATAGAGCTAGTGATATTAGACATGTAAGTTTAAAGAAAAAAAGTAATTTTACACCACCTATGCACAATACATTGGTTGCATTTGAGAAGATTGTGACTAAACAGATCTATGGACTACACAATAAAATCAACAAATATAGTATTAAAAGTAATTGGAGTTATGATGAAGATAGATCCTTAGTCAACCTATGTGATGCTAACAACATTAGAATTATGACCCCTGACAAGGGTGGGGGGGTGGTGTGGTTTGACAATGATGAATACATTCAGAAGATATTTGATATACTGAATGTACCTGAACAATATGAGGTATCCTCCTTGAATCAAATTAATATTGCGCATAGGAGAATAGACTTGTTTTTGGAAGAATTTTTATTAGATGAATGTATAGAAGCAGATTTGTATAGGTTTTTGAAGGTGGAGTATCCAGTATTGGCAACCATTGTAGGTATTCCAAAAATACATAAAAAATTACTTAATCCCCCATTCCGGCCTATAATATCAGGAAGTAGGAGTAAAACCTTTCCTTTTGGTAAGGTTATAGATCAGTGGTTGAAACACATATATATATATATAAAAGTACCACATTTAATTAAAGATTCTTGGGACTTTTTGGGAAGATTCAAACATGCCCTATGGAATACGAAAATGATATTTGTGACCATTGATATAAAAGACCTATTCTCTTGCATACCTCGTAGTGAGGGTGTTGTAAGATTTATCAACAGTGAGAGGAAATATTCCCAATATGAATGGGACAAAATTGAACTTATAGAAGAATTTATAAATATAGTCCTGGACAACAACTATATATATTTTGAAGGAGAATATTATAAACAAATTTCAGGAGTAGCTATGTGGGCAGCATGTGCCCCCATATACGCCAACCTTGTTTTGTTAGATTGGGAAAATGAATACATCATGAATAGTCCCTGGATGGAATATATAGGTTGTTATGTTAGATTTTTGGACGATTTGTTCATTCTTTGGAAAGGGACAGAAGTATTGTTGAAGCAGTTCATAGAATACATCAATGGATGCAGTCCATTTTTGAAATTTACTCATAATTTCAGTTGGACTGGCATTAATTATTTGGATACCTACATATTCAATGATGGAAGTAGGTTCCAATCTAAAATATATAGCAAAGATACATTCTGCAATTCTTATTTGGAATATTCTAGCAACCACCCTTATACACAGAAAACAAGTATTCTGAAGGGGCAGTGCATAAGGGCGGCCAGAATGACATCCCGCAAGGACGATATGATTAATGAAATCAAGTTTATAGGTGATTTATTTTTAGGGAGAGGATATCCTGGACATTTAGTAAAGGATATTACTGAATATGTATCGAGTGAATGGGAGAAGAAATATGTACCCCTATTGGGAATTGGTATCACCGTACCCATCAATCAAAGTGGAACAAATAATGGTTACCAAAGGGCTTGCATTTTGGGATACAGCCAATATGCTGGAGAAATAAGAAATATAATAGACAAAAACTGTAACATTATAACAAGTGATGAAACATTGAATGGTAAAATTGAGGAGAAACCTACATTTGTTTATAAAACTGGGATGAATATCAAAAGAATGATAGAAAGTAGAAGTACCAACAAATGGGGAAGGAATATTAGTAAGGAAGGTACAAAAAAAATGTGGACAGTGTAATCAGTGTTCATATATAATGGAGGAAGAGCAGATATGCTTGGACAACATAATGGGAAGTAAAATAATTTTTAGTAAAGGGAATTGTCAAACACAACATGTGGTATATTTGGGGAAATGTACCACATGTTCAAGTTTCTATGTTGGAAAAACAGACAGAAGATTGCGGAATAGAATTTATGACCACTTATACTGTATAAGAAAGAAAGATAAGAACAATGCATTATATAGGCATTTAGAAGGAAGTGTTGGATGTGATATGTTCAAGTTTGCCATATTGGAGGTGATTAAGAGTAATCCTAGGGGAGGGGATGTTAAGGCAATACTGAGGGAAAGGGAAATCAAACGGCAGATCAGATTGAATGCTGGTTGTACCCCTGGTATCAACGAATACATTCCCACTAAACCTCTTATTAGGGTTTAGCATCTATTCACAGTGCAGCCTGTGTTATTTTTAAGAAGGATACAATTTTAGACAAATATGGAATGAAGTTTGTGTGCATTTTTATGTATACATGTTTTACATATATGTATAAATGTTGGATATATTTATATGTAATTGTGAACTACATTACATTGTTTTTAGAATATTGTGTCAAGTCTACATTTTATAAGAAACAATTTTGATATCTTTAGCAATAGAATTTTTATTATTTTTTTTTATTATTTTGATAGTAATAAAGGCAACAGGTTTATTTAAGTGATTAATTGGTAAAATGGGCAGGAAATTTAGGTATATAAGTGTGTTTAATTGATTTCTGCTTGTTCTGATGAAACCTACATACTGTAGGTGAAAGCGCTTAACATTTGTTATTCTGGACAATAAATAGAAGTTTTTATTTAACATTGGATCCTGTCACAGTATTTCTTCGTGGAATCTTCTTGTGGTTTTAGTCATTTGGATAGTGTTTGGATTCCTGGAGGTGTTTTTTTGTAGTTGTATCTATGGTATGGACGTGAGCATGCAAGGGAATCTGATGGCTGAATGGGATGGCAGCAGATATTGGACACCTATATGGGCAGCATGAAATTCATAACAAATACTGCTGTCAACATACTAGGCAGTACCAGACAAGGTGACAAATCCCACTGCAGTACATGTAGTGGCCCAAATGTGTGTCCATAGGACACACACATGCATGTCAGTGAGGCTCACATACCCATCACCAGCCTCAGCCAGCAGGACAGGTGTAGATGACCTTAAAGAAAGGCTGGACTAAGGCCTCCAATTGATGGCAATGGTTAACAGCCCCCTCCTGACCTACACAGATAGACTATAACAGGTCTGGCAGTTGTATGTCAGTTCTGAAGGGTAAGAAGTCTGAAACTGAAATGTAGGTCAATAAAACTAAAGATCTGCACTCTACTGATATGCCTCCAGTCTGCATGATAGGTCAGAATACAAAAAGAAATGGATGCCAACAGAGTACCTGAAATACCAGTACTGTCATAGCAAATGTTTAAAGTTTTCAGGTGTGCCCCCCCACAACCCTATGTAGAAATGCAATAACATGTAAGTGTGAGGTGTAATAACAGTGGAGCACAGATTACCCGAGCTGGCCCAATCTACAGGATAGATTGTTGCATGTATACAATATGCAGGGGTTCATTTGTTAGGTTGTTGTGTGTTCAATACTGTGTGGAAGTGGTCAGCATGTAGGCATGGAGGTGTCTCAGTAGCCTATGGGCAGTACTGTGGATGACACAGCCATGTTCTGACAACTGCAGTGCCAACCACAATGCTTCTCAGCAATATGTTAGCAGTCATCCATACTCACTGTCCAGATGTCAATATCTGTCACTGTCTGAAAGATGGATATGCCATGAATGTGGGCCCAGACATACACCAGTACACAGGTGTAAGTACCCTAGACAGAGTACATAAAATGTAACTGTCAACAGCACACACCTTTGGAATTGTACATACAGGTTAGCAGCACATTAGTTGTCTGTGTAGTATGGAATATCAATGTAGTCTGGACAATCACTGGCAGACCACAAAAGGCACAGTTATGAAGTAATGAGAGACAGCCTATGTCCCTGAATAAGGCAGCATATGGGGAATATCCTGGGTATATCTGTGAGTCAGTTGCAAGTAGCTTCTATTTTACACATGCACTCAGCTCACCCCACCATCAGCCACAGGTTTATCACAAGTCATATCCTTGCTGTTGGGAATGAGTACAGTATGACCCCATTTCTGTATGGGAATACCCACAGAATGCAGCATGCTGAAGAGGTGTCCTATGCAGGTCTGTCCCTAGCTGTAAGCAGCACCTTGTCCGCAACCAGACCAATGGGTCAATATGTACAGGAACTCTTGACATTAACACCGCGCACACTTACCCTGTCACCTCTGGGGAATCCACTGGCTCACAGACTGGGAATGTAGGAGTGCAGAATGCACTGGCCTGCTACAAATGGCCTGCATCACTACCAAATGGCCTACAGTCCTCTGTCAAAGGCCTGTGCCTCACCCGTAGTGCCAATGTATGGTTTCTCATGGGGTCCCAACTAACAAACTAACACAGTCAACAGAACACAAATGAAAGGCCATGTTGACAAATCCCAGTAGCATGTCCCCCATGTCCTACTGCATGAACTGTGGTCCAATTCATAAATACCACTGGGATGAAAGGCCAACTATAGGGCTACTTCCCAGATATCACTCGCATAATGTTAGGATGAAAATAGAATAAAAGAGTGGGGGTGTAGACGCATGGACGTCATGGAGTGTGTGAAATCTGAATTTCTGATGTGTGCCCATACTACCCCTGCCTGCAAAGCCCGTAATGAGTGGCTAAAAACCTGTTTGTAAACCACAGTGTGAAGGGGAACTGACCAGATATATGATTCCTGCCTCTGGGTAACATGGATGGATCTGTACAGCTGAGAGGTATGGCCACAGAAGGATATAGCCATTCTGTTAAGTTGATATATGTACAAGAAAGGGATCCTCAGCCACCATATTACCAAGGTGTTGGACCATTTACACAGATCCATCAGCAAGTGTCTGCAGCTACCCCTCCAGAATGGCAGGAGTGTGCATGAATGTGTAGGCTGTGGACCACAATACTGGACTCAGCTTCATTCATCTGGTATTTCCCAGTAAATAACTGTGAGCAAATAATTATATCTATCAGTAGTCAATGACATAATACATCACAGTGTAAAACAGTGCATATGTCTGAATATCTCTGCTAACACCAACCATGTAACACAAGCAGCACAGACAGCAATAGTTACAGTATCCCCCTATCTGTTGCCCATTGTGACTCCATATTGTTAATCTATCTACAGATATCCTACAGAAACAGGTTGCTATCTGTAGGTTGAGAACACCAAACCCTGGATTGGAGTACAACCCTACCCGAAATGGATTCACACACTGAATACAGAAGGTCATACTGGCATGCTCCTACACTTAGAGAAATGAAGCCCAGTGAAAATGAAGCCCATGTCTGACAACACAGTGGACTATACATATCTGTCATTTGCAGATGTCTGTGCACACACACCAAATTGTACACCATTTATGCTTCACACACACACATTGGATAGGAATACTGACGCATATCCAAGGCCAACACACTATAATATGTCAAACATACACACACAGAGATGTGGCAAAGAGAGAGACAGACAGTGACAGATAAAATTCCATTATGAGGCCTGCCCCACCCACTACACATCCAATTGGCTGATATCACATGATGTGCTGATGTCAGTCACTGTAGACATTCCTTTTGGTAGCCCTCAGCCCTATAGCGTTTGTCGTGCTTGTGATAATTGTGTAACACAATAGTACAAATCAGTATTCATGTAGCATTTGTATACTTAGTCCTGTCAAATGTAAAGTTGTGTGTGACTGAGGCTCTGCATGTGTGTGTGCTTCCAGAGGAATGATTTATGGCCCATTCACACACACTGCACTTCCATTGCCCATGTTAGCACACCTGCTGATGTCAGTTGCCTTGAAATAAACCATCAGCTAAACCACAACCCTATAAACTCCTTGATGCTCATGATAACTGTGCAATACTGTAGTATAGCAAACTAGATATGTAAAAGTTTTAATCCCAGACATCACAACTGTGATAATGTGTTTGTGTATGTATGTGTAGGTGAATGATTTTGAAGCCATTCACACTCACTGCACCTTCCATTTTCTACTTTAGCATGCCTGCTGGTGTCAGTCCCCTTGAAATAACCCTTTGGCCAAGTCTCAGCCCTATAAGCTCTGTGGTGCTTGGAATAACTGTGTAATACTGTAGTGTAGCAAACTAGTTAGGTAGGAGATCTAATCCCAGATATAACAACTATAAAAATGTGTGTGTTTGTGGGTGAGAGTGTGTGAGTCTTTGTTGACACGGGATTTTGTAGTTATTCACACTTATACACTTCCCATACCCCTCCTTTAGCTCTGCAGCTGATGTTACTTACCTTCAAAGATACCTTTGAACAGTTATCCAACATATAAGCTCTGTGGTGCTTATGATAACTGTGTAATACCATAGTGTAGCAAACTAGTTAGGTAGGAGTTCTAATCCTGGTCCTGGCAACTGGGAAAATGTGTGTGAGTATGTGTTGACACTTGATTTTGTGGTCATTCACATTTACTGCACTTCCCTTACCCCTCCTTTTGCACTGCAGCTGATGTCACTCACCTTCAAAGATACATTTGGACAGCTCCCCAATATGTAAAGCCCGTGGCACTTGTGATAACTATAGTATCAATACATAGCTAGGTAGGGGTTTGAAACTCAGTACTGGCAAGTGTGCGTGTGTCATCAGTATCCTGTGTGCTTTTTGGTGTGATTGTGTGAATAACAAGATCCATTACAGGGTGGATTTTGATATATTTTCATATTGAGGACTCATATGTTCCAATGTCACATTACAAGGCAAACAGTTGTCAAACACCATAGAGGTTGTTGTAGGCAATCCATACCCATACATTTATATATAGGTAACCATTATAATAGCCAGAGACCTCTCTCTACCCATAGATCATACACAAACACGCTTGGCTCTTTCTCTCTTCCTTTCTTTCTTTCCCTCTTTCTCTCTCTGTCTCTCTCTCTCTCTCTCCCCCTCTCTGGTAGATGTGGAAAAATGCATCTGTTTTGCCTAAGCAGCAGTTTGACTTTGATAGGAAATGCTCACGAGCAGCTGATGGCCTGTGCACGAACTGGAGTCCTCCACTTGCTAATTGCATGTGGAACACCTATGGTATCATTCCTATAGCCAATTGCATGGAAACACACACCTATAAGTAAGAACTGAAAGTGGGTGTTGGCCCGTCTCCTTCACTGTGAGCAGGACTTCAAATGGGTGTGTGACAAACAGCATCACAGAGGTTAGTTGTAAACACCTCTTACAACAAACACTGTGGAGACAGGCCAACAAACTGGAGTGGGATGTTCCAGACATCGGAACAGAATGTAAGTATTGCTGTTCTACATTTGAAGTAATGTTGGTTTAACAGGGTTTGTGTGGATATGGCTGTTCTGTATGATTTAAAGTCTGGCATGACAGTGTTATGTGGTTGAGAAAACTCTCACCTGTAGGGCTATCTGCAGACTGGCCAAAGTTTGGAGTCTTAGATTTGGTGTGTTACACACACATTTTCTGTCTTTATAAATGCAGTAGCATACTCTAATGATTGTAGTCAGTAAATGGCAACATCCATTTGTGTTACTGAATTCATATCACTCAGAAGAGATATGTCACGACAAACCCTGTTACACCAGCAGTGTTCTCAGTTTATAACTGCAATACGTCAATATTGGCCCTGTGTTTGTGCCGTTGTCCCCCAGGTCTGTCACCCTTTGTTCATATGTCATGCAATAAGAGGTGGATATGTACAGTATACCATTATTTACTGACAAAATTCCTGATATCAAGCCAGTGATATATCAGACAGCCAAACATGTTATGTATAGTAGGCTTAATAATCGAGGACAAAACCTGGACATTCTGTTGTAGTCTGTACAGTAGTGAGGTCTGTGTACTTATGGTAATTGTTGACAAAGTGTCTGTATTATGTAACAGTGCATTGTGATCATGTTATTTGGCCTGTGTACAGACTGGAGTAGATGTCAGTGTTCTTGCTCTTGTTCTATATGACGTTGCATGCTACTCCAGTTTCTAATACCCTATCATGCTATTTGTTTGTAGGGCCAGATTGAGACATGTCTTATACCACAGTCAGGCATCAGACTACACTGTGAATTGGGCCAGTATATGTAGGGTTAGTGTGTGAGTGGCAAACATGATGATGACTTTTGTTCACACAGGCCATAGACTGTACTATTACTTAGGCTTACCATTATGTGACTATGACTGTGTTGAGATTGGTTGTGGGCAGGCACTTTCATACTGGCGTCTGTTACTCCATGCTGTTATATGCCTGTAGTGCCTGCTATATTTGCAATTACATGTGTATTTGCCCATAGGTAAATTGGGTTAGTGTTGTGGCAGTCTGCCTGTAGTGTAGTCAGTGCTTGGTGACATGCCTAGCAGCTCAGTGTATTTACCCTAGTGTGATGTTATGTCCAGATATTTGTCAGATGTATTGTTGCTATATATATATATATATATATATATATATATATATATATATATATATACACACATATATTTATTTATATATATATATATATATATATATATATATATATATATATACATATAATGTGTATATATATATATATATATATATATATATATATATATAGAGAGAGAGAGATATATAAATATATATATATATATATATATAGATATATATGTGTATGAATATGTATATATATATATATATATATATATATATATATATATATATATATATATATATATATATATACATATACACACACACACACACACACACACACACACACACACACAAACATAGGTATAAATATATATCTATATTCTTTTATGTGTAAACATGAGTGCTGTATATAGCTTTTCAGATGTATCCCACCATATTAATCTATGTGTATATTTACATATAAGAACACAACTGATTCAACACTATCTTCACTTACAAGTACTAAACAATTGTAGTAATCAAAGCAGTTGTTCACTATGTATACTGAATGATATATTTGAAAAAACGACAGACATCTTCACAGCTCATATGGCTTAGTGGTTAACTGCTGTTACTATAGTGCACAAGGTTCTGGGATCAAGGGCTGTTTATTTTGTTGCTAGGCAGAAACAGGACTGTTGGTTACAGAGTGGTTAAGGCAGTTTTGAGCAGCTTTAAGTGGGTTTGTGCAGGTTTGCATGAAGGTAAGCGGTGCTCATGTATGGTTAAATGAATACGTGCTTACACCATGTAGGTGTCGCAAACCAGTCCGCAAATCTGCTTAGCATTTACATTTAAGCAGTGCTTACACCTGCTATGCATAGCTCAGCCCTGGTAACCAGTGATCACATTCCAGTCTGATAAAATAGCAGGGTAATGACATCTTTAATAAGTGTATTTAATTCCATGTAAGTAACATGCTTCTATGTCCTGTCATTACAGTAGCAAGGGGTATGAGTATACTGTATGGGACACCTGAGTATACATGGATAGTACCACAATATTTTCTCTTTGCATGTGTTTAATACTTGGGTAGTATGCCAGGTTATATGTAGTCACACTTGCATGTATTGTATTATTTATTACTACTTTTAACAGTGCTTTTCCAACTAAGAGTAGATTGCAGATTGTAGTACTGGAACCATACACCCCTGCATGCAAAGCTGGACTCTGAGTACTGACTATCGTGTTCTTGGTGTTTGACCTGTATGTTTTTATGCATCTCCTATTGGATATTGATCTGATATGTTGATATTAACTGTAGAATACTATGTTTTTAGGACATGTCATTGAGGACTGCTGTCCTGTGGTAATGGCATACCTATAAGTTTCAGACATCTATCTGTCAAAATATTCATCCTTATGCATAACCTGTTGGCTAGCTACTTTCTGTCTGTCCTCTGTGCAGATGTGCAGATGTCAGGTATTCATCCTGGCTACTTACAGGCAATCTATTATTGACTGACACTTACATGTTTGCCTAGCTGTCTTATGAATGCCACAGCTAGGAAACCCCACTCTGTATGCACCACATGCCATGGATACCTCAACCAGACTACCACAGTCAACAGAACATGTTTGGGTACAGGTCCCTAACCCAGACACTGGCCATGTTATGTAATATATGTTGCATACATGTCATTTGTAACACCTCACTGGCCCTCTTCAAGAGAAAACCAGATGAGTGGATGTTGAATTTAACTGTCACCCTGGGGATTACTCAAGTGGCATCAGTTGATAGATGGCCTGCAGACAAATGTTAGGTGGCATGATACCAGTGTACTCCCATGCCTTACTCTTCTCATCTCTCCATGGACATTAGCCTGGTACACACCTAGGAACACCTGCACCTATGGACCTCAGTACTGGCAAATGTGTGTGCGCATTATTGAGTATAACAGTGTCTGTGTGTTTGTAAACTTGTAGTTGAAAATACTCTGAGGGCCTTCTCACCAATTATGCCACCCATTGCTATACTTAGAAATGTCTGCTGCTGTAATTCACTTTAAATGTACCTTGTGACACTCTTTCCTCTATGGGCTACCTGGAGCCTGCAGTACCAGCATAACACTGTTCTACAAATGGGTAGATAGCTGTGGGTTACCCTCTGAGTCCTTGTAAATATGAGAGAGAGAGAGTGTGTGTGTGTGTGTGTGTGTGTGTGTGTGTGTGTGTGTGTGTGTGTGTGTGTGTGTGTGTGTGTGTGTGTGTGTGTGTGTGTGTGTGTGTGTGTGTGTGTGTGTGTGTGTGTGTGTGTGTGTGTGAGTGTGCATATTTGTAGGAGACAGCATTCTGAGGCCACATTCTCCAAATACACTAAAACTTGCCATACATTATAAAGGACGGTGATGTTGCTGACATTAAGAGAGCCAAGACAAACCCTCACCCCACTATCACTGTGGCATGTGCAATGCATGCATATCCCTGTAGTAGCACTGATTAGATAGAAAAGGGTTTGTATTGCAGTCCTGGTCAATGTGTGAATGTGGGTATGTCAGAGCATTTTCATGGGTTTCAGTGAGCACAATATCCAATGTGTGGTGTGAGTGCTGGGTATTCTGTCTTTACACCATGGTACCCCTAGTACATGTCCCAAGGCCCACTGTATGAGGCCTGCTGTCACCATCAACAATACAGGTAACTGATTACACTACCCAGCCCAATAATGCATGTGCTGTGTGCAAAAACTCTGTAACAGTATGGACTCACTGACAAGGTCGTTAGCACTGCTAAACCCAGGTCTGTCAAATGTGTCTATGACTGTATGTCTTTGTCAACATGTATATGTCAGTATGTCATACTATGTATTGTTCATTAACACCCAGTACATCCCCCATTACCATACTGTACAAGGTCTGGTGATGTTCTTCACTTAACAGGAAACTCGGGACACACCTCACCCTAAAAGCTCTGTGGTGTGTGTAATTAAGGCCAGACACATTAGTAGCAATAAGTACCTAGGTAGGGGTTCTACTCTCAGTGTTGCCAAGTAAGTGTGTGTGTATGTGAAGGGATCTACCTCAGTTTGCATGAAATATATGTCCCAGGAGATCATTTGTCTGAGAACAAACTGGCAAAAGGTAACATTTCAAAGCAATCATCCTGTGGAAATTCATTCCATCAAAACTAGTAGTGGATGTGTAAATGCCCTCTTCCCCACTGTACAGCTGTACAGTGATGCTGGAGTTGGTATATATAGTTTGGCGTGGTTGTTGTGGGCACAACCAGCCACATTGGGGTTATTGTTGTGCGTATCCCCCCCACTTAGTGTGCTGTTATACTGTACAGTTTATGTTAACAGGTTAAGTTGTTATTAATCACACTAAGTGTGGTTCTACGCCACCCCACACCCTCCAAAGTGGGGGGCTGTGCCACCCACACCAGCAAACCTATGTTTACCAACTCCAGGATTGCACTACATTGGGGAAGAGGACATATACCTTGCCAGTACCATTGTCAATTACATTAAATTGCTAAATCTTAGTACATTCACTCTGAGCATCAGAACCATATTAGCATGTACCTGCATTGATGGTATGGATGACAGGGATGTGGCACAGGTATCATCATATGCACAGGGTGTGTTGTGGGTTTGTCAGAGGCCTAGGCTGAGCAATTTGGTTTACATCATGTGTGTGGGTTAGGAGGTTCTTTATTAAATGGGCTGTGCAGATGTGGTGTGTGTAGGTATGGAGCTGCCCTTGCTGTGTTGGTGATGTGTGTGTGTATGTGTGCACACATTTCTGCCATGTGGCTGCCCTATACAGGAGTTTGTTGGACAGCTGCAAACTGTACATGGCAGGGTGTACAGTTCACCATGTCCAGTCATGAACATGGGAGCTGTGCCTGCCAGGGGTTGCATGGGCACTACCAGGCAGAAGTCCAGATATGTTACTCTCCCCTTATGATGACAATTGTCTGCTGGATATGCATCCCTGTTGGGAATGGCCAGGACCACATGCACATGACCTGCTGTGTTGTGGTGTGGACAGCACCCTCCCTGCAGTGCTGCTGATGGTACTTCCACTACTGGAGCGGCCGTGAGTTGTTGCATGTCCACATAGACCTCCAGCTGTTGGTGTTGCTGACCTACATCCACATGGCCAACACCCTCCTCCCACCATATGCTCTACCACAGACACCACATGGTCGAGGATTCCCACCATCATACCCAACCATCTATCCATGACCTCTGCAAAATAATGGTGGGCACCTGCAAGATCACGGATGTTGTCACATACAGCAGGAAGAGTAGCCCTCTGGAGCCTCAGACTTATCTCTGGTGTAATGTTCCATATGTGCCTGTTCCTCCATGATGGTCTAAAATATGTGTCTGGTGACACCTGCTGTGGTAGTTCTGCCAGGGGCATGATGGCCAGCATCCCTCCTACGAACACCCCTAAACATCTGCCTGTTTGGTGCCTCATCGGTCATCCAGCTATGGCTGCTATGTACAGACACACTTGCCATAGTCACCGCACTTTCCTGTCCCAAGCCACCATCTGCCAACTGACCCTCATGTATGGCCACTGATGATGGGGTATGTAGGGACATTGTGACTGTGTGCGGCGATGGGGTGGATAAAAGTGAGATGTCAACCAATGGCACAGATTCAGCCCCTGACAACCCTGACTGTGCCTCACTATGCCTATCATCATTGCCAGAGTTTGTATGGACACTAACATTAGTTTGCCTGCAAGAGGGACCCTGTCCCACCTCGCCACCTGTAAGGGGCAGACAAGAAATGTAAATTAAGACCTGTACGATGATTCCAAGATGGCTGCCGACTAGTTTAGCCCCTATTCACTGAGCTCCTCACAGTTATTTATTATCCAATCTTTTTTATAACTTTGGAGTGATTTTTTTCCTCAGTTTTTTATACAAAATACTTCTCTAAGAGTTTTTCTACGCATTTGGATTATTTTCTTCTTTGGAAATCTCAACTTTTGGAGTATTTTACCTCAGAATAGTTTTTGTGGCTACAACTGTATTGGATACATCCAGCTTAAGGCTCCTCCCAGAATTTGTTATCTGGATTTCACACCTCCACTCTGGGCATGGCTGCTAAATCTGATTCCATGGAGACACAGGCAACAAAGGCCAAATTCTCTTCAATGCTCTCACCTGACAAGGATACCAGTTCAAAAAGACTAAGAACCTCTAAACAACCTTCAGAAAGTACTAAAGTAAGTAATAAAGAAACAATTGACTCTAATTTTAATTTAGATGAACTAAAACTAGCATTACAGCCAATCCAAAATGCTATACAAAATTTCTCTGAACAATTTACTGACTTTGGTAAGACTCTAAAACAAATAAGTGAAAGAATGGATATTATTGAAAGTAAAAATATTGCTTTAGAAATAAGAACTGACACAATGGAAAGAGACATTAAAGCTAAAGATAAAACTATTACAGAAATTCAGGCTAAATTGTTGGACCTAGAAGCTAGAAGCCATAGAAATAACATTATTATTAGAGGTTTGCCTGAATCCTATGAACATCAAAACTTATTAACTGTGACTAAACAGATTTTTGAGTCATTACTAAACTGTGAGGCAACTTCAAAAACTGTAATTATAGAGAGAGCACATGGAGCATTGCATGCCAGTCAGGATTCTAAAACTCCTCGGATCATATATACTAAGTTACTGAATTTTCAAGATACTTTTCAGATTTTAGAAGCAGCTAAAACCAAAAAACAGTTTGTCTGGAAAAACCATAGACTGTCATTTTCGCAGGATCTTCCTCCACAAATAAAAATGAAAAGGCAAAAGCTTTCACCTTATTGTGCAGATCTTATTAAAAGAGGGATAAGGTTTCGAATGAGTTATCCCAATACCATGTCTTTTACTTATAATGACAGATGATTTTCCCTTACAAATCCTAAAGAAGCAAAAGAAATATTCTTAAAGATATTAAACAAGCTTCCTGAATCTGTGTCTTAGTAATGTATTCTATAACAAGCTTTAAATGGGTTAGTGTCTATTCAAGTAATTCATTTGGTCTCTAAAGAAAAAGTTATTTAATTTCTTAATTGACTGATAAATGGCTCTGTATAAACAGTTAATTAAGATGTTTTTATTGTATATTCAAGTTTCTTTTAATGTCATTAACAGTCATCACTAGTTTTAAATGTTATAATACTTCCATTGCTGACAGTCAGTTGTTGTCATTGTGTTCCGTTATTACAAGCATATAGGACACTATGCAAATATCCTATTATTGCTGATAGTTCTTTCATGGATTTTTGGAGGGAATCCTTTTGTTTCTCGAGACTCCAAAAAGAGCCAGTTTGCTTATTTTTGCTGTAACGGACTCCCCGATAAACCCACGCTCTTGCTCTTGAAAATGCGGAGCTTCAGGGTGACGTCAGAGCCGGTGTATGCAATTGGAGCGCATACGAACATCTGCTAATAAGAAAATCGACGAGTTTCAGTTCAATGTATTTTTCGTGCTATTTACTGATGCTCCAGTGAAGTATTACTATTATATACAGGTTTCCTGCATACTTAACTTATTGTTGTAAGCTAAACAGGCTTACTGGAAGCTACAGTCGCATTGCACCTCTGTAAGAAGGTGCATAGTTAGCGTCGCTAAGGAAAATATATCCTTACTGCTCTCAAGTGGTATGATTCCTTTCTGTGAAAGCTTCGCAAGTGTCCTGCATATTTAACTTGTTGTTGTAAGCTAAATAGGCTTGCTGGAAGCTACATTCGCATTGCATCTCTGATAGAAGTAGCATAGTTAGCGTCGCTAAGGAAAATATATCCTTCCTGTACTCAAGTGATATGATTCTTTCCTGTGAAAGCTTCGCAAGTAAAGATTTTTTTTTTTTATTTATTTTTTTTTTATTATTTGAACTAATTAGGGCAACAGTCAATTAATATTGATGTGTTATGCAAGGGCTGTGTCTTCTTTATAAGGTGATTGTTGTATTTGATATTATATGCAACTGTGAAATGCATTTTAAGACATGTGATCACACCAATATTTCAATGCAAAAAATGTTACTTACACTTTAATTTTATAATGGGATGATTTTTCAATGTTTATTTTAGACTTGGTTATCTTATGTCAGTATAGTACATTTCTCAGCTTTAATATTAACCCTTATATTAAAGTTTTAGTTGACATTTTTTTTTATTTTTATGCTAAATATGTTGTTTTTCTCTGAACTAATAATCATATGCATTGGCATATAGATGTATTTCTAGATGATGATTCTTTATGTAATGACATATAGTAAAGTTAACTAGATAAAGTCATTTTATGTTTATAGTGTCTAGTCTAAGACTGCAAGTTAATTGATAAATATGTATACCTGATTTATAAATGGATATACAAATTTGAGGCAAAATATATACAATTTTTCTTTTTTTTATGGATCCTGATGATTAGTGCCTTTTTATGTGATATGGTGACTTGTTACTTCTATAATCTTTCATTTAACATGTACTTAGGTAGTTATTTATCCTAAGACATGGATGGGGGTAGTCTTACACCTGAAATGTTGGTTAAATTTGTTCAGATATTTTTTTTTTTTTTTAAATGGCTTGACAGTTGTTTGATCTGTTATGGCTGATAACTTGGTTATATATATTGTGTGGTAATAACCCTAGTGTTGAGCCTATGTTTTATTACGATTTTTGAAGGTATATTATTTCCATTTGATTGAATTATAAGAGTTGTGTTGTACATACGAGATTTGTGAGGAAAAACATTTAAATCTTAGACCTTTTTGTATTATAGGAGCCAGTGGTTACAAAAATATAGGGATTGAATATGTTGGACGTCTTGAGTTTAGACAGATTTGTAAATATGTTTAGTTTTATTGTGTGGGTTTTAGCCCTTCTAAGGGCTCTAAGTAAAGCTTTTTGTACTAAATTGATGATTTTGGTAACCAAAAATTTTAATTTTATTCTCTTTTTTCTTGATCTTCCTTCTGTATTAGAGGAATGGTGGGCAGGCACTAGGGTTAGAAAGAAGGAAGTGTATAATTCCATATTTATTATTTCTTTGTGGGTACATTTATTGTTGTACTTATTGTTATTGTTGGGCATTAGTTTTATTTTGTTCAGGTTAATACATTATACTTTCATTAATTTAATATCTAGCTTATCTTGCTCTTATGTCAAATGACATAATAGTTGAATCCTGGAATGTTAGAGGAATTCAAAACAAAGCTAAAAAATCATTATTATTCCATTTGATATTTAAATCACAAGCCAATATTTGTTTTATTCAAGAGACACATATTCCTCGTGACATTTGGGACAAGGAAAAAAATAAAAAATGGATCAAGAAGATAGTAGTTTTTGGGGATTCTTCTAATTCTAGGGGAGTAGCCATAATTGTCAAACATAAATTCTTAGGGACTATAATTGATGAAAAATACGATAATGAAGGTAGATGGTGCCTTTTTACAGCTACTTTTCATAATCTTGATAAACTACTATTATTTCTAAATTTATATGGTCCTTGTAATCAACAATATTCTTTTATCTTAAAAATATATAATATACTCACTTCTTATAAGGATCATTATATTATAGTAGGAGGGGATTGGAATGCAGTCATAAACCCAGAAATTGATTGATCTAGCTGTCCTACATCTTATAATTACCAAGCATCTTTAGCCCTCGAAGATTTAATTTTGGAATATAATTTAATTGACCCACTGCACTTTATAAATATCTCAAATAAGAAAGAAATGTATACATATTATTCAAAATGTAGTCGCTCTTGGTCTAGATTGGATTTTTTTCTGGTTTCTAATTTTCTTTCAAAATTTATATTGGACTTTTATACTGAACCCAGATTTTTTTCGGACCACTCAAGAATTGTACTAAATTTAAACATTATTCATAATGATAAAAACAATACTCACAAAAACAATTGGTCGCTAAACAACAATTTACTCTTAAATAATGATATATGTAAACATTGTTCTGATATAATTCAGGAAATGGTGCATGATCTGGATTTTACAGATATTCCCTATGATGTTCAATGGGCTGCTTGCAAGGCGAGATTAAGAGGAATGTTTATTGGTAAATCCGCATACCTTAAAAAACAATATAATAAAAAAGAAGTTTTTCTAAAGTCTAGAATCCAGCACCTCGAAAATCAATTTAGACTAAATCAAGATAATGTTATTGAAAAGCAAATTATAGACTACCAAAAAGAACTAGTCTTGTTGCATCAGAATAACCTCTCTATAGTAGAGCAAAGATTATTAGCTACTTATTCAGAATGGGCTCAAGTTCCGTCTAAAATCTTAGCCAGATTAATTAAAAATAACTTCGATAGACCTAAAATTTCATCTTTATTACACAAAAATAAATTATATAATACAGATAAGGAAATTATACATCTTTTTACTTTAATCTATACAGAGTTATACTCTAATTCATCAAACTTGTTGATTAACAATCATATAAATAGCTTTCTAAGCTCTTTAAGATTCCCTATATTAAATGAAAATCAAAAAAATTTACTTTCTGCTCCTCTTACTTTTCAAGAAATTTCAGATTCAATAGATAGACTTAAATCAGGAAAATCCCCTGGTCCAGATGGGTTTACACCGGAATTTTTTAAATCCTTTAAGTCGATAATTGTTCCTTTTCTCTTTAAAGTATATAACTACATTAAAATCAAGGATATATCTGATCTTTACTGGAACAGGTCTAAAACTATACTAATTCTGAAAAATAATAAAGAGAAATCAAACCCCTCAAATTACAGGCCCATTTCTTTAATAAATATAGACATAAAGATTTTATCATCAATTTTGGCCAACAGATTAAAACAGGTTTTACCCTCAATTATTTCTCAAGACCAAACAGGTTTTATGTCTCATAAACATGCATGGGATAATACCCTAACTTTGGAATCTATTATTCATCTTTTAAAAAATGATTCTAACCCAGTATACGCATTGATTCTTGATGCAGCAAATGCATTTGATAGAGTATGTTGGGAATTTCTTTTTCAAACTATGACATGCTTTAATTTCCCCATATCCTTTATAAATTTAATAAAAACATTATATAAGGATATGTATACTACTCTGTATATTAATGGATACACGTCTTCCCCTATAAAGATTACCAGAGGTACAAGGCAAGGTTGCCCCTTATCCCCTTTTCTTTTTAATATATACTTGGAACCACTGCTGCTATATATTACTCAAAACACCTTTCATAATATTCCAAGGTTTTTTAACACAAATATTTTTTTTTCCGCATTTGCTGATGATCTAGTAATATATTTCCAAACTCCATTATCTGACCTTAATAAAATAATAAACTCTATTGAACGTTTCTCTCTTGCCTCGAATTATCTTATAAATCCTTTAAAAACTCATATTTTTCCTTTAAACCATAAGGTTCATAAATTGTATTTGTTTTCTGACTCACAAATCCAGATTACTTTTGGTGTGAAATATTTGGGAATTAATATAGAGCACAATAATCACTCTTCATTTCAAAACAACATGAGTAAAATATGGAAATCTATAATGTCAGACATGAATAGATGGGAACAGCTAAATCTGTCACTTTTATCAAAAGCTGCAATAATTAAAATGAATATTCTTCCAAAATTTATATATCAATTCAATTCTTCGGATCAGATAATCCCCAAGTCTTTTTTTCGAGAAGGTAAATAAAGAATTAGCAAAATTTTTGTGGTTTCCCAAATTGGTTAGGATCTCCTATTCTAGATTGTCATTTACTAAAGATAAGGGAGGTTTGGGATTACCAAATTTTTACCTATATTATCTAATTGCTTCAGCAAATAAGCTATTAACTATATCTAACTTTAATAGTAGTCAAGGTAGTCAGTACCCAATATGGGTTAGATTGTGGTATCATTATATTTTATCTAAAAATATAAATCCAGAGGCCATTCCTTTTATTGATTTAAATATGAAGAGCTCCTGTAAAATTTTGACCCTTCTTAAACATAAGACTAATGCTTTTCAGAATTTATTAAAAATCTGCAATCTAGATAAGTTTTTACACTTCTTTCAACCACTTCATCTAAATCCGAACATAATGTTAGATAATTCTCCATTTAATTTAACAAATGATCCTTGTATTAAAAAGTTAAATGTTTGGGATATCTTGAAACACAAAGACTTGTCATTAGTAAATTTACGTAAGATTCTAAAAGTTAGTTGGAATTACACTGCAGTTTTACGTCAAATAAGAGAGGTAATTATGATTAAGTTGGATCTCATAATGCCTACAGAACTTGATCTTAATAATTTAAAAATGATAATTAATACACTATCGTCATCAGAAAAAATGTTATCAAAGTCTTATAAACTGATAAACAAATTAACTTTAGACCAGAACTGCCTTTTCTCAAATACCTGGTTGAATTATAATTCTCAAATAACTGAGAATCAAAAACTTATTGCAATCAAAAATACCAGAGAATTTGCTCCATTGAAGAAACTGATCTACACACAATTAATGATTAGCAATAACGCCTATCATACTCCATATAAATTAAATAAATTTAATGCTAGTAAATCTCCATCATGCACATGTTGCTCCTTTCCCCAAGCTGACCTTTTACATATCCTGTGGTATTGTCATTTTTCTCATAAGCTTTGGACCTCTTTGAAGGTCAGACTGCAGAGAATGGGATATCATAAATCTACACTGTCCTGGGAATTTGCTATACTTCATATTCCAATTGTTCATCTTTCCAAACTGGATACTCATGTACTTATTTTTATTTGTTCGCTTATTAAACTTTATATTACTCAAAATTGGCTTGATCGTACTAAATTAAATTGGGATACTTTTCAAAAAATGGCTTTTCTTTATATTGATGCACAAAAAAACTTAGTTAAGAATCCAATAAAAATGATTTTAAAAAACAAAGTGTTGGGGAAGGTTTTAAGTATTATAAACAATTAATGCCTTCCAGACTCTTTTTTTTTTTTTTTTTTTTTTTTTTTATTCTTCTCTTCCTGGTCTTGATTATTAACTCTTTTTATTTTGTTAACTATACTTTTTTTTTACATAAATGTGTACAAATGTATAAATCTATCACTGATTTTAAGGTTACCGATTGTATAAAGTGTATATATTGGGATTTGGTATTTAATGTTCTTTTTTTAACTCCAACAAGAGTTGCATTTTGTTTTTTTTAAATTGTTAATCTTTACACAACTCCTAAATGTAATGCTTATAATTCAATAAAAAGTTTTTTGAGAAAAAAAAAAAAAAAAAAAAATTAAGACCTGTACTTTATGGTTTATTTCTACACACATATACACTTACAGGTGAGGTGGCACAAATATATTACACAGACCTCAGTAGCCAATAATTGACATGCATGACATATGGCACTCAATATCAGGCAGTGCAGCCATTCTAAATCCTGGTTTCAAACAATATACATATGTGGAATGCACGAGTCATGTTAGTAGGTGATGCCCCTTCCCTTGGGACACACTGCACCCATGTACACATTAATGCTGTGCACCTGTACAGCGCACTGGCATGCATTGTACACCATACCTCACAACTATTCAAATCATTGCTGAATGTGTTAGATGTGTAGCACTTATGCTTGCTCTGTTCTACACAACCCCTATGTGTTTGCCTGACACATGACTGGGATGATATGAGGATGGATGTCACTAATGAATGACTGACATTTGATTCCCAGATCTCATCATTATCAGTTGATGTATGTACAATAACATCTGTGTACACTGACGACCTTCCAAGCCTCATGTGGATTTCAGGAGTGTACATACCCCTGTTGACATGGCAGCCTCTTCTATGATATGCAATGGGGACACATTATTGTAATCAAAAACATTACACACACCTGATATGTGACATATGACCTAAGCAATCCAATCCTGAGTCAGATGACTGTCAGTCATGGAGATGCTGACTGAGAATGCGTACCATATTGGGGGTGAATAACTGTGCACACCCTTAAACCAATGGTTTGTTGAAGCACCTGCTAACTGAAATACAACAGTCACTATTCCTGGAAGGGGCACAGTAGAATGGCATATCCTTGCCTTTGCATAATTAGGTCCATCTTCCCTACAAAGGTAGCACAACTCTGCCAGATTGCAAGGCCAGCTCATATGCACAGCCCGTGGAAGTCACACAAGGACTTCAGTATTGCTGTGGAGTCTGTGTTATGTGTAGACCAATTCATACCCTTGAATGTGTTAAGATATGGCCATTCATAGCTAGCTTTGGATGTATGCTTCAGTTCAAGGTTGTATTTGAAGCTGACACCACTCCCCATCCTCAACCTTATTGCAGATGGCTGACAACTGTGGCCCACACATGAGTGTTAGTTTACAGTGTTCCACATTCACTCCACCATGTCTACAGGCCTACTTTTAAGTAATGAACAGCAACCGTAAGGGTGTATACTGGCACCAGCAACCTTCAAGTTGGGGATGGTGGTCCTGATGTGATGTGAGCTGCTGCTAGTGCACCACACATAACTTTCGAACTACTGTCTGTATTATTGAGCCTTGGTCTCATGACACCATTACACATTGCAACACATGCCTTTGGAAGACCTGGGGTCATCATTTTAATACCTGTTTGGAGGCCTGGATGATGTTTCCTGTGGGATAAATCTCCCATCTACTTACCCTAACCCATAGAGTACACTTGTGCAGACTCCAGGTGATTGTTGATGAAGGTAATATACAGGCAGCACTTGTTAGACATTTGTGCAACTGCTTCAGTGTTGCTGCATGTATCTGGGTAGCCTCCCTAACCAGTTTGTGCTATGTATTGTCATGTGTATTGGATGGCCATCTGTGTCTTGTCAACATCACTGTCATCCCATATTTAATACACCTCTAGATGACTGTCTGCACTGCTTGCCATGGAATATAAAATGGTGAGGTAATGTTATTTTACCCTACTCTTGACTACTTCCTTTCAGATATGGGATCCATGTCATGCCTTTGAAGATGTCTGCAAGCCATGGCTGCCTGTGTTGCAGGCAGCTGGACAATTGTAATGGACATACTTCTTGGACAGCAGGCCATTACATGGTGTGACATAGAGGCCTGTACTTAATGGCAGGTGTGTACTGCAGAAGAGTGAATGCTGTCAGTCCATCACAAGCTGCCTCCACAATATGTTAATTGGAGTGTGTGCACACATATGCTTCCAGTGTATTGTAAGGTTTGTAAACCCCATATTTGTTGTCCTAACATAGGATTCTATTTTATACATTAATTGCATGTTAGGTGCACATTACGGGTTGTAAAAGGTGTGGAATGTGTTATTGTGCTCTGTCATTGTATATATCAGGAACAGTTGACACCATCATAGGGGTGCGTACACTATTGTATCGACTGTATGAGGGTTATGTTTCTTACATGCCCCTACTGTAGGCCATTTGTCCCACCATTTGGCTTGTCTCTGTCCACACATCTTGCAGTGATGGGTTGTGAGATAAACTGCAGGACGCCTACCTACCCTTCACCATGGTGGCCACTGTGTTGCTGTGCAGTTAACACCAACAAAACTGAACATGTACATCATGAATTATGGGTAGGTGTGATAAATGTGTACAGGGCATATAGCATGGCCTTAACCTGGTCGTGTACTGGCAAACATGAACAAAATAACCCCATACTCACCAGCCACAGGCTGCTGCCCTAACTGTATATCTGAGGGACCTACATAGTTGTGGGAGTGAGGTAATTTCAGTAGCCACTCATCTGACATTGCTACAGGATGGAAGCAGCATTTCAGAACATTAACAGAACAAACAGCAATACTACAGAATATGCAGTCCAACACCATAGATCTGCACATCTGTGCATTACTAAACTTCAGCTACAGACAATCTTCTCTGATATATGCATGCAGATTCTCTACGGATAAAAATGTAGAATCAACACTCTTCTAGTTATGTGCACTGTGGCCTTACCTGCATGCTCCTCAGACATTGGTTGGGTGCCACCCACATCAACAATGCTGGGTTCTGTTTCATGGTGGGTGTGCTGGGTGGGTGCACCAAGGCTGGCAAGGAGCTGTTCCATACGTGTTAGTGGGGGATGGTTGCACCCCCACCTGTAGCTAGCCGCTCCCTTGCTACAGCAGCTGCTCGGTTCTGTGCATGACGCAAAATGTCACTGGTGCTATGATGGACCTGCTCATAATGCTGGTTCTGTTGTCCAGCATCATTTACCCTGTGGACCAGTTCTTCCCACAGGGCTGTTCGGTCATGTAGGGCTTCTGTGCCATGTCCAAACAGGACATCATACTTCTGTATGAGATACTGAATGATTACATCATTCTTCAATAAAGTAAAGGCTGTTAGCCTTCCTCATAGCATGGTAGCTGGAAGACATTAACAGGAGAAAAGGTTACATGACCTCATATGGTTGTCTACTTGCACATCAACACAGAATATTACTTGACAATATTCCAAATTACAACCTAACCCTATAATCAGCTGTCATCACACTCCTGGCCCTGACCTATCTTATTCCACCCAATGTTGCACAGTTAACTGCATAATCCTCTATTCTCCATTCATTGGAGGCCTGGATGATGTTTCCTGTGGGATAAATCTCCCATCTACTTACCCTAACCCATAGAGCACACTTATGCAGACTCCAGGTGATTGTTGATGCAGGTAATTCTGTGTATAGGGATGACAGTGGTCATCGTCCATGTGGATGGTATGTGGATGGTGACAAGTCTGTGTTTGCTTGTAGTGTGTGATGAAGCTGTAAGCACATGCCTTAGTTCAGATAAGAGGCAGACAGTGATGTTCTCATGGCCCAGGGAGACTTGCTGTTGTTGCCTTTAAAAGGCATTATGTACATGTTCACCATTGATGAGGGGGTAGTGTATTTGATGTGCATATCCCCCTTTAGAATTTGTGTGGACAGGGTGGCACTGTTCCCACCTAACCTGTGTGATGCATGTTGCCTATATCCATGGCATGTATGTCTGAGGTGTGCTTTATCCCCAGTACAGGTTGAATTGTGTTGTTGCCTCTGAGACTGACTACACATGTGGAGACACTCTGTTGCAATTGCCCTTGGTGGTGTGGCTATGTCTGATTTATAGTCATAACTAGCCTTACACAACATCAGCTGTGAGCATACATGCTTGCTGAGATAGAGGTGGACTTGCCTCTAAGTTGTTGGCTGCACCTATGTGTCCCTGTACAGCCAATATAGCATCCTATTATGTGCTTTGTATATTGCTGCTGTCCACCAAGGGGGATTACTCTCTCCTTGGTGGAGGCTACTTTTACAGGTCAGGTATTGCTGACTGCATATAACTACAGTGGATATGCAGTGCACACACCCCTGTTACAATGCCTGGTATTTGTGCAATTTCAAATAAATTCACACCTGTAATGTGACCTCTATACTTTACAATTCGATGTAAAACATGACAACCGGGTCTGTGAAAACATGTAAAGTAACAATCAGTACAATAAGCCAGTTGAATGAGCACACACAGCCTTAAAGTGATATGTTGTGTGAACATCTGTTGCGATAACTACAGCATCCATTTGTCTTGGTTTGCACACTCAATAGAATTGTACAGGTTATGAGTCACATTTGGGGTGTGGAATATGTTTGAAAGATTATCTGTGGTCTAATTGTCATAAAGCACACAAATCTGGCATTCCAGAAGGGGCGTGTATGCTTTTGATATACACTGTATATAGGTGTTGCTATAGCTGTTAGTGTTAAGCATGGGCACCGGGTCATAACACAGATGAACACTTCACTGATTACTACATGGTAATCATGCCGACTGTATACCCATATCAGTGTCAGGGCAATGCAACAAGCAGTAGCTGTACAGATTTATTTCTGTTGTATCCACCGACACTGATATTACACACATGTGCAACATGCATACCCTATTTTTCCAACTGCTTGTAACCCATGGTGTCAGTTTTGTGCCTTCCAGCTGGACATACACATACATACATGTGCCCAGGGGATACCTGGTATACATTTGTGTTCTGTGTAAGTATGGCACACTGTATTCACAGTCTTGCTAATCAATCATACTTCTTAGCCAGTTATACCAGAACTTCAGGACAAAGACCCACATCAATGGTTGACAAAAGTAACATCAATATTGATACCATATTACTCTAGCTGCAACATACATATTTAAGTAGATTGCACATTAGGCTTTGACACCACTGTGATAACCTGGAAGATGTCCAACAGTCATAACTACACTATTATGTTACGTTATCATTGCTGGACGAATTGCCACTGGTTTGGCTGGCATAGGTCAAGTGTATGTGTGTGTGTGTCTACAGATGTCAGTCACAAATGTGCTAATTCTCCAGCAGAACACTGTACAGTTGAATGTTATTAATTCAAGATATCACATGCAGTTCGGTACACGTCTGCAACAGTACTGTACTATGCACATGCCCTATATATATCTCTTAGCTTTCCAAGACAAACATATATCATACTCATATTCACAGGTAACAAATGGATATGGACAACATCCCATTAACTGGCCTAGCAGTGGCACAGTCAAAACTGTTTGAGACACTCTAGTGGTTGGCAAATGTGAGCTGTCCTTTGCTAGGGTGAGTCAGGCTTCTGAGCTGTGATACCACCTCTCAAATTCTTACAGCATCACATGTGGACAAAGCCTAACATGATGGGGGGGGGTAAATAGGGACATATCGTACATATTCTTGTTACAGAGTTATGACATTTTTAGCATAATGCATTTTGCATTACTGTGACTGTTCTGAAGGATGTGTCATTCTACACTCAAGTCTTTGTCATTACTTCATGACTTCAGTCCTCAGCTATTTGTCAGACAGGTAGAGATGTCATGAGGAACAGACATAGTTTGATTTCAAAATCTGGACATTTTGTGAAGATTTGTACAGTTGACATGTATGGCTGTGATGTCTGCCACTGCAGACAGAGCCAGACGCTATGGCCATAGCAGTTGTACAGCAGGACATCAGTACAGCAAGTTTCGCTGGCACATATACATTTTTAAAACTCGGCTATCTCATTATTACAGACCAAGTAATACATTAAATTACATGCCTAAATGTTTCACATACCTTTTTGGTGTGTTTGTTGTATATTCAAGCCTAAGTGTTTTGGTTTGGTAGTTGTCTCGCTGTGTGTCATTTTCTCTCTCTCTTTCTCTCTCTATAGTACAAGGATTGCTTGGGTTTGATTAAATGACAGCATGGCTTTCGTAGGTGATGGTCATGACCAGGTGATGGCCTATGCACCAATTGGTGTTCCCCACTTGCTAATTGCATGCAGAGCAGCTGTGTAGTTCTTCCAATAGCCATTGTCAAGGCAACCCACTCCTATAAATGTGTACTTCCTGTGGTCATTGTCCCTTTACCTTGCCTATAAGGAACACATCTGTGTGTGGGCAGCAGTGTTACAGACAGCAGGTGAGAATATGTCTTACAACACGACATGTGGAAATGGGCCAACTACAGGTTTATGTAAGGTTCCAAGATGTAGGGACAGAGTGTGAGTATCACTGTTATATGCTTTGAATACTGCTAGTTTAACAGGGTTTGAGTGTACATGCTAGTTCTGCATAGCTTACAGTCTGACAGCCTTATGTGCCTGCATAGCTCTCAACTGTAAGGCTATATACATAATGGCCATCATTATTTAGTGCTGATATTCCTGCTCTCATCCCAGTGATGTCATGGACTCCCACTCATGTTGTGGGGTAGGGCCATAAATATGGGCCATAAGCTGCACAACATGTGTGACTGTGTACAGTCAAGAGGTCAGTGTATAGTAAACACTGTTATATACCCATGTAACACATTTTGGGGGGGGGTACATGTTTGACTCTTAGGCTGTTAGTACATGTGAGAGATATTACTAATAAAAACATAAAAGGTATGTAGCTGTACATTTTGATACTATGGTGATGGGGACAGTGATGGGTTAGAGGTTATTGTTTGGCACACAGTCCATTTGTCAGTTTGATAGACAAGTTTGAAGTGAAGCACTGTTATGTAAAGGATCGATTTACATTGTAACATCTGATACTTTCCTCACTAGGTGGTTAACTGAGGAGTGTAATTGGAGACTGTTGGCTTAATCATGTAATTGAGTGTTGACTGATTTTTGTATTCAAGGCAAGTGTGTTTTGTACTGTTTTACTACTTGAAGGCTTTTGCCATGACATCAGTGTCTGATACTTTGTGCGGCTTACTTTGGTTACCACCTGTCCCTCTGTGCAAGGCATGGTCATCGTTTGGTCAGTTGTGGCCTACTCATAACCCTCAACTGTACACATTTTTCCATAATATCCAGATGTTGGCATCATAACGTTTGTGTGTTCCTCCTTAATTATGTTCCTTTCTGGCAAAAAACTGAGAATTGGACTCATTCAATGATGACAAACATTTAACTATGACTCCACATCCTTCAGAAAAGTAATTCTACTGCAAAACCTCTAGTATTCTATTAGCTTTCTGAGATTGTAATAGAATATTTATAATCAGTCCCTATTTGTCCACCATCAAGTTATGCTTTGTGCATATTTTTCCCTATAAAAGGATGAGAGGCATGGTACTGCTGATGACAATTATTACAACTGGAAAAGGTCCTGAGATGGTAGGAGCAAACATTTATCATATGTTTCCTTTAATATTTGCATAATTCAGTTATGTTGTATTTTACACACCTACATGAAGTAAGACATGGCATAAACAACCGAAATAGTACAGAAATAAACCTTTTTTCAGAAAACGGTGGTATGTGTGTTTTTAATGCAAACATTCTCATTTGTGCAAACATATCACACTCTGGCCATTTGATAAGGGGGCAACTGAAGGATTACTGGCTGTTTGGGTTTCACTGTGCTCTTTTTAGTCATTTCAATTACTTGCCTAAGAGACTGCTTTATGTCTGGCCACTGTGGAAGGCCTATCATGATTATGTGGCGGCAGAGTGTGTACTTGTTATTTGGACTGTGTATGTGTGGGGTCAGCAGATGAATGTCCCATACCACCCCAGCATTCTATCTACAGTATGACCTGCCACAGGATATGTAGGGGTATTGTGTGACTCTCATGGGGGATATATCTATCCACACAGCCATTGTACTGTGGTGTTTGCTAGGCTTACCAGTATTTATCTGCAAGTGTAGTGTTTATATATATATATATATATATATATATATATATATATATATATATATATATATATACATATATAGAGCAAACATTCACAGATATATGTTTACACACACGGAGCTCCCCACATATTTCAGACATTTTAAACCATAAACATGGATACTTATAACTGCAATGAATAACTCTTTGCATAAAACAATATTTATCTAAACTATGTGGGGGGGTGTGCCCGCCACACCCCCCTAACTATATATTCTAACTCCATGATCGCACTACAGTGGGGAAAAGGTCATATATCATTCACTGTAATGTTTAGGTGTTATGAGTTTTCAGTCAAATGGGTTTTCAGTGTTTTGAAATTTCGGTGTTATGGTCTCAGTGAAATTATTTTCTATCAAATGAACTTTCGATCATATGAAGTAGACCCATATATATATATATATATATATATATATATATATATATATATATGTGTGTGTGTGTGTGTGTGTGTGTTTATATATATATATATATATATATATATATATATATATATATATGTGTGTGTGTGTGTGTTATCTGATTGTTTACTGCTTCCACAATATACATTCCCTATAGTACAGTGATTGTCCTGCAAGATATGTTCATGAAATCATTCTGAACTCTTGGAGCTTACATGGTTTAATGGTTATGTGCTGTGACTGTGGTGTACATGTTGCTGGGTTCAAAACCAGCAAAGGCTGTTTATTTTCTTGCTGGGCAGAACAAGGGCTCATGGAGAGAGGGTGAGTAAGGCACTTTAAAGTGGCTTTAAGTGGGTTTGCATGGCTTTGCATGAAGCTAAGCAGAGCTAACACATGGTTAAATGTGCAGGCATTTAAACTGTGTGGGCTTGTATTAGCAGAGCTTACCAATGCGCAAATCCGGTTAGGTATGATGGCTACTGTTTACCTATTCTGTGTTTGAGCATATGTCAACTGGTTTGCCCGCTGCTCAGCGATGGTAATACATCTATTGAATGTTAAGTTTGACTAAAGAAGCATAGATTATGCAACTCAGGTGGTGAAGTGGTATGATCTCTGACTGCAGTGTACAGATTTCTGGGTTTAAGACCTGGGGCTGCTAGCTTTTCATTAATGTTAAATGACCGGACTACATGATAAGTTAGGCAAAGCAACAGCAACTCAAAGAACTCAGATGATGCAGTGGTATGGTTGCTGATCCTAGTGTAAAGGGTTCTGGGTTCAAGACTTAGTAGGGCTTATTAGTTTTGTTGCTGGCCACAACAACGGCTGATGGTGAGAGGATGATTAAAGCACTCCACAACAATGGCTGATGGTGAGAGGATGATTAAGGCACTTTAAAGCTGCTTTAAGTGGGTTTGTGTGATGCTAAGCATTGCTAAAATACAGTTACTCCATTTTAGCTTCACTTAGCGGTACTTACTCCTGCTAACCCCACACTAATTTATTTGAAAGAAAAGAAAAATGGGCAATAGGACAGTGGTGAAAAAAGGGACACACAGAGGGAAAAACAAGGGGCAAGGTGGATAGGGATGTGCAGGATGGGAGTAGGGAAGGTCCATAGCTGCCTATTTCTCCTACTGCAACAGCTGTGCATATGTATTGAATTTGGAGGTGAATTTGGATACTCATACCCCTGAGAGATGGGTGTGGACAACAGTAATGTGTTGTCTAGCCAACTGGATCAGATTACATGTGTCCATTGGACATGACTGTGAAATGGACAGGTATGTATGGGGCATAATTTTTTTCTGGGAACAGAATGCTCCTTTTTTAAGGTGAGAGTGGGTTGTTGGGGAAGTATACAAGGTCTATGCGGGGAGGGAGGTTGGGTAGGAAAACAGACAAGACAAATAAGACAGCAGACAGGGGTGATATATGACATGTTGGGGGTGAACACCTTGACGAGGAGGGTGGTTGAGAATCGGAGGCACATGAGCTCACAAATGGATACAGTGAGACTGAGGTCCGACCCATGGGCAGTCACCACTGCACCTTCATGGCTCCAAAGGTGGCTGTGCTGACGGCTGAGCAGGAGAGGCAGGCTGACCCTCAAGATGTGCCATGCGGCCCTCAAGCTGGCATAGCTGAGCTGCAAACTCCTTTTGCATCTCCCTACACACCAGCTGCCTGTCAGGTGCCAGGATCCGCCACATAACCCACACACTCAGGTCACTCCACAACAACTACAAATATGACTCTGTCATTGTCCATGTTGGTGTGAATGACCTGAGACATACCTCGCTGGACTACATGAAAAGAGACATGGAAGAGCTCTCCAATCTTGTAGCCCAGGCAGGTATGACCCTAGCCCTGAGTAGCATTCTGCCATTGCCCTGAATGATACCACAGTACAAGGACAAAATGATTGACTTCAACAATTGGCTAAGCTTCTGGTATCATTCTAAGGGGATCCAGTATCTGTCTGCTTGGGATGACATGGTCAACAGACCACAATGCTTTGCCACAGATGGCCTGCACCTGTCAACCCTGGGATTCCAGATACTGGCTAAGGCTCTTGCTGCCCCTATAGTGCCTTTTTTAGGCAAGGTTCAAATAACAAATTCACCACCGTAACAGGAAAAGGCAAGCAAAAACTGAGGGTAATGCTACTCAATGCTAGAAGTCTAAATCTCAAAATGCACTCAGTCGAGGCACTCTGTAAAATGGAGAACATCGATATCTGCCAGTGACTGAGCCCTGGTTCAAGGCTCCAGAGAGCACCCCTGCACAAACAAGTTATAACTCATACCACACTTTTCAGCCATGTAACCTGGACCTAAACACCAAAGGCGGAGGTGTGTCCATATCCATTAAGGATATCCACACCTCCAGGCTAGTTGCTCAGCATAATGCATTTGAGGTTATCCAAATGCAACTAACTCTGGGCAAAACTGCAATCCAAATTGTAGCTTGCTACAGATCCCTGACCATGCCCCAGGATTCCCACTCTTCTTTTCTTGATGTATTGGAAAATATTAGGGTTCAACCAAACACCCTAATAATGGGCGACTTCAACTACCCCACCATTAACTGGGAAAACTACTCATGTACCAACTCCTTAGCTCAACACTTTCTGGAATTCATAAACTCCAATGCCCTGGATCAACTTATCCACACCCACACCAGAGGCAACAATATCCTAGACCTAGTCATTACCAACATGAGTGACCGGTGTTCCACACCTGATGTCAACTCCTCGTTGGTCCGATCTGACCATAAGCTAATCACCCTTGATATCCACATCCCACCCCCACCCCCCATTAAGGAAACCACGGTAAAAAAATTCTCCTAAGACAGAAGTGGTGAACTTCATAACACCCATGCAGATGGACAATACAATTACAACTGCTGAATCCTACACAAATGCACTCTATAAGCACTTACATGAGTGCATGGATCATGCTATCCCAAACAGATTCAAGACACTATCCTCCAAAAAAAGGAAGCCAATCTGGTGTTCCCCTGCCATAAACAAACTGTACAACAGAAGGAAGAAACTGTTGCAAAAGAGAGTAAAATCCCATGAGTGGAGGAGCTCCCTGGTCAGCCTCAGTAAGAAGCTGAGATCCCTTATAAGATCATCCAAAGCTAGCTATGAAAACAAAATCACCACTAATTCTAAGGACAACCACAAAGCATTCTATAGCTATGTCAAGAATCTCAATGGCAACACCCAGATCTGCTCTGAGTTACAGCACAAAGGCATGAAAATTACAGAACCAACTGATATTGCCAACATCCTGGCAGATAGGTTCAGTGCTAACTTTATCCCCCCTCACCCCCTATAGGGCCCATATCAATACAGGAAGAATGCAGAGTCCCTGTAATCACAACTATGCAGGTAAAAGCTGCACTCTCTAAAGCCAAAAAACACAGCATCCATGGGACCGGACAACATCCCAGGCTGCGTTTTACATGAACTTCAGAACAAACTGGCTTCCCACTTAAGCACCATGTTCAGTAATAGCCTTGCATCAGGCTCTGTGCCCACTGAATGGTGAACAGCAACAGTTATCCCACTTCACAAAGGGGGAGCCACCACTGATCCCGACAACTATTGACCTATTAGCCTCATGAACCTGGTCTGCAAGGCCATGGAACGTATCATCATGGAACTCATAAACAAAGACATCGGTAACCTCCAAACTCTGGATCCCACCCAGTTTGGGTTTGTGAAAGACAGATCATGCCTCCTGAACCTGATCGACTTCTTTGAGGGAGTCACCAAAGCCATAGATGAGGGTAAGGTGGTTCGCACAGCCTATCTTGACCTCGCCAAGGCTTTCAACACCATTCCCCATTCTGGAATTATAGCTAAACTCACTAAACTAGGTATAAATCCCTATGTCACAAGATGGGTTGCCAACTGGCTCACTGACAAAACCCACACTGTAAAAGTTGCAGACTCCAAATCTGACCTCAAAGCAGTGACAAGTGTAGTACCACAGGGTTCCATCCTGGGACCTCTCCTGTTTGCTATCTACTTCTCTGAAGTACAGGCTAACACAGAAGGCCTCTGGCTAATGAAGTTTGCAGATGACTGCAAATTAGGAGCCATAGTCAAGACCCCAAATGATGTGGACATCCTACACAAGGGCCTCGCTGAGACAGATGCCTGGTGTCAGAGCCATGGCCTCAAGCTCAATGCTAAAAAGTGCAGTGTCATCCCCTTTGGTAAAAACTCTGCACTCATGAACTACCACATAGGCAGCAATCTACTTAACACTGAATGTGTGATAAGAGACCTTGGGACCCAGGTGGACAGTAGTCTCTCATTTGATAGTCACATCGCCACAGTAGTCAGGAAGTCCTTCTACATGGCACACTTCATCATAAAAGGGTTCTCATCCAGGAAAAAAGAGGTCATTGTTCCCCTCTACTCGACACTCATTAGACCCATTATATAGTACAACGCCCCTTTTGCAATGTACCTCACAAGACATCTGCAGCAGCTGGAAAGGCCACAAAAGTACCTCACAAAGAGGATTACTGGCCTCAAGCAAATGCCCTACACTGACCACCTCAAAAAAACTCCAGCTTTACTCCGTAGCATATCGCCTACTCCGAGGTGATCGCTGCCTAACATAAAGCTATGCCAAACCCAGAGCTGTTGGACATGCTACACCTAAAGAAATCCCAATCCCTCTGAGCTACATGGTCTAGGGACCTAAACCTTGTCACCACAATAAACAGGACATGCTGGAGGGATAGATTCCTGTCCCAGAGACTTCCCACACTCTGGAACAGGCTACCCATCTATGTCAAGCAAAGTTCTTCATTAGCACTCTTCAAGAAAAATTTTGATGAGTGGATGGGAAATAGGAAATACACCCCGGGGATCACTTCTATGTCTCTGCTCGACAGTGGCACAGGAAAATTACTTTTTTGGGTGGTGTAAGCCAGGGAACCTTGTTGGCTAGGCTTATGTAGGCCCTTGGGCTGATAGCTTAGTACCTACCTATGAACCTATGAACCCCTGACCAGACATTGAGTGATGGGCTCCTGTCTGTGCATGCTCCAAGGGGGGATGAGCCCCATCCCTTGAAGTGGTTCCATCCATGGGTGGTGCAGGACCAGTGGATGAGGAAGATCCAGGGTGGGTCCCAGTCATGCTGGGGCCTGGTGCCACTGCCAGATGAGGCGGAATAGGCAGATCTGCTGGGGTCGTCCTTCCCAGACAAGCTAGGGTGTTGACAGTTTACAACATATGTTGGTCAGTTATGAACAATACAATGCCAGGATTAGTTATAACAGCATGCATGGGTTTTCCAATAGACACCATAACACAATCTTCAATCAGTTGCATAGCAAACAGAACACATGCAGATATGGAACCACAGTGGATATTATAGCAGCATGCAGGTTACATTGAGAGCAACAGGCCATCAATGATTTCATTTCAACAGGGAACAGCAATAAACATACATTGAAATGTTGGTATAACAATGGGGAACATGTCCCAACAGTAGGTTTGTTAAAAGCATACCATTTATTTTTTTGGTTGTATTATTGTTGCAGATAGGGTGGGTTGAGACAGAGAAATGAACAACTATTTGTTATTACATTACTCACTACTGTTCTGTGCATAACACTCTACTCAGTACTCTCCAGATATGACATGAAATTACAGTTACCTATGGGCTTGGGGTTGGCCAGTGGGTGTTATACACAGTGTATCAACTCAAACTTCATACACCTAATATACAGCTGTACTTAGCTGCCAGACCTGTGGAAAAAAAATTAGATTAACACTACCTGACGGTTTCTACACATTAACAGGGTTTGGCTTTGATATGTACTATCATACTGCGCCTGTGTGTGCTAATGTCATACTCCACCTTCATTTTTGTACAGCACCATGGGTGCTGGGGACAGTGACAAATAGCTATGATCGCGTGACACTTGAGGGACATTTTTTGAGGAAAACTAAGTGGTCTATGTACTTCTCTTGCTGTCATATGCAGCCTTAGGGGTGGCCAGTGTGTGTTCTACACAATGTATAAAAAACACATCCTACAGTTAATATCCAGCCTGCCTTACCTACCGAAGCTGTGGGAAAATGTATGTTTACACTACCTGACTGTTTATAACAAAAGTCACATATTCTTGTGTGAAAATATATAGACAGCTTAGTACCACTCCTGGGATTCAAACCCGTCCAGTTTGTTCAAAAAGAAGTTACAATGCTGATGTTTATTAGAACACGCTATCAAGGAACTGCTGTGTCTTGTGTGAGTGTTTTCTACCTATTAGTCTGTGATTTGGCCCCTCTGACCTTGTACTTCTGACATTCCTGCATGGTAGACAGTTGTTCTACTTTGTACTCACTCTTTCAGATATTACATTACAGGAAACAAGGGTTGGCAAACATTTTTAGTATTCAGCTATCAAATCATAGTGCAGAGGAACTTTGTTATGCTTAATCTGTTGTACAAGACTTGACTGTTTGCCACATGAACCTCAGATACTTAATGCTATCAGAGTCATATTTGCCGTGCAAAAGCTATACACATTTCCAATTCCTACTAACATATTGCAGATAAAACACAACAGTCCAGAGTTGTATAGTTTTATTGACAGGTTATCACTGTTTTATGTATATCATTAGCATTATCTGTGGTAATGTCAGTTTTATTTGGTTCAAACAATACAAAGATTACAGCACTGACTAGTGATATTCTACTACTTTTGATTATACTGCCAGCTAGTTCAGTACTCACCAGCCTCGCAGCACAGCCTTTGCAACCTGCTGCCATGTGCCTCCATGTGTGAAGCCCTGTCAGCTGTACAGGAGACAGAGAAACATTTATGACAACCTATCCATCACATACACAGCCTGGACTATTTTAAACAGCAATTGATACTGATACTTACACACTACTGGGGCATTCCCTGCCCGAGAATCTTGTAACCACTGGTCCTGAATGTCCCTCTTTCTCTGCTTGAGATCAGCATAGTTATGCTGAACCTGCTCACCAGTCCGAGGGATCCCAGTAGCACTGATGAGATCACAGGCAAGTCAGTCCCAGGACTCCGCTTTATATTCTGAGCCCTGGTACTGGTCCTGCAGCAGTCTCAAATCATGGTTTTCAACAAGGAGTCCAACCATGACCCTGGACTCCAAAATGTCCCAGCGTTGTGCACGAAAGTGAACACCTTCTCCTTCTCCTTCTCCAGCCATGGTGCCTACAGTGATGAGTTCAAACTGGTTATGGGCTGTATTCCCACCTACAGGGTTTAAATAGGGCCGATTTTTCACACTTTGCCCTGATTGGTTACTTTTGAAACTGCTGAGCTCAGCTAAGCTATGGGCAAACCTGCTTAGCTAAGGTTGGCAGTGCTTAAAGGGCCGGGTTCAGCACTGCTTATCATTGGACAAATCCACTTAGCTTGGATACTCACTGTATAGCATTCATATTTAAGCAATACTTACAACCAGTAAGCATGGCTGTGCTATACTTGGCATTGCTTACATTTTAGTTTTATAGGCTATCAGCTGTGTGGGTTTGATTCATCATTGCTGACATATTATTATTTTTGTTACCTTCCCTAACATCCCATCTGTGCTTTCATTACATTTATTCTTGTGTGACTATCTGTATGGGGCACTTGTGTTTATATGGGGGTTTTACAACTTTATTACACTGACACCTCAAACCGGGTCCTAATACACTGCTCTGGTTGCAAATATAAATTATTTACTACATAACTACACTTAAAAATTACATCTGTGGTGATTTCACATACAAAAGGCATCGGTGGGGCTAGAACGCTACCTGTCCACTTGCAAAACATATGCATTAACCAGTACGCTATTCCAGTACTGCTTGCTTTGCATTGTATTGCTATTTAACTTGTTGGGTTGTTTCAGCTCAGCTAAGCAGCCATCACACCTGTGCAGCTATGCTTAAACTTTCTTGCTGATGTGAAAAAAAAAACATTACAGACATTTTTTAAGTATTTCTCTTGCAAAGTTTGCTGAATCCTGGGTTGAGGTTCCATCTGCTTAATTTGGTTTTAGCTTAAGTGAATGTAAATGATCCCATGGTGCCTATCAAAATGAATATGTGAAGATGCCCTGTCCAAATTTCCCCTAATTATAGAACACTACCTCATGTCTTCCCTGAACATAGGCTACTAGCCTAGTGGCACTAACCTGGTCAACAAAAGATAAATAAATAAAACAAATCATTTCAAGTAGTTTCTGGACATAATACAGCTCAGACTGATATCTTTTCATTGGGCTCAGTATTAATCTTTCTCATCCCTCTATATTTATTAATGACCTGCTTCTAGATCTCACCATCTTTAAATGCATTCTGCATACAGAATTCAAATAATTCACTCATAGGACTACAAAACTCCATCCAGAAAGATTTAGTCCAATTAGTTAACTTTTTTCAAAAATAATAGATTGCTAAAAACCTTATCAAAACTGCATTTGTGCCATTAGATACTTTTCAAAGGTAAGGTAGTACAATGCTTATTTCCATTAAAGGCCAATATTGTAAACATCATCCTGCAGTAACCAGACAAAAATACTTAGGAGCATGGACCAATCTTCAATGGACACTTTGACTTTAGCCATTATATCAAAACAATGATACATGAAGCACTTAAATGACTAAAAGTATCCTACATAATCTCCCATCCTTTAACGTTTGCATTATAGGAAGAGCACAGCTAAAATGTTCTCTTACTATGGCTGGCATATGCAGTCCTAATCCTTGCTCTAAATTCTACACAAAATACTTCACTAATTAATACAGAGATGAAAATTGTAATATTCATTTTTCTAGCTAACTGCCAGGAGTGGAATCATTATTATGCTAAGATACAAATAACTAAAACCAAAACATCTAATTGTTAGGATACTATCTCTGCCACATAGGTACTAAAACATTGCCATATACAATGAACTCTTTTTTTTCCAGGGGGTAAGTTCCACAACATCCGGAGCTTTGCTCCATATCCTTGATCTCTGTGTATGCCAGTAGCAAGGTCATGCAATCTCAGTGAATTGAGCAAGGTATAAAAAAAACACAAATCTCACTTTTTCCTTTATCTCTAACTCCCACATCCTAAACATAAGCATAGCACCTGGGATATACCATGTTAACATTTGTTAAAATCTTGACTGCAGATGCATCTGACCATTTTAATTTATAATAAAATAAACTAAGTCATTTTATAGACAACCATTCAACAAAATTTCATCAGAAACCAACATGGGAAAGGATTACAATTTCCAAATAATTAAAATATTAAATTTCTGAAAGAAGTAAAAATACAGTACGTAGAAGGAAGAAACAGAAAGGAAATGAAAGGAAAGGAAAGATTGTGAATGAACTGCTGCCTCGATATATACTCATATCTTATTGTACTATGGAATTCAAACTTCCCTCTCATTCAAACTTTGACATTGTAATTGCTTACTTTTCCTTGTTTCTTGTTCTTCTCCAGGGCTTCATGCCCCATCAATGTATCTATGGGGATAGGGGAAGGGTTCTCTGTTCTAGTCTAAAAGTATTAACTTTTCTTTACCCATTTTTTTAGCATTATGAACCTAAGCACTGTACTACTGTCTCTAAAAATGTGTTATTATGTTAAATCAGCATCAGAATAGTTTCAGATTGTATTGTTAGACACTGTAGTATACAAACGGTTGTGTGTGATAAATGTATTTATTTTGCTATTTTTTTTAATACTAGCATTGACAGATTTTACTAAATATTTGATAGCATATACCTCATTGTCATATAGCTTATTAGCATTACTAGCTGTGTTAGAAGCTACAGATTACATTACATCATTAATAGCATTGATCTCTCTGCAGTGCAATTGTTCAGAAAAGCAGCAGTAATAGCAGTTACAGTGTGCATTACTATACACTTGATTGCTTAGCTTGCCCTTTCTTTTTTGTTTATTTAGCATTTCAGCATTGATATAAGTTACAATTGTAATACATAATACTTGATTGCCTATATGTGTCAGAAGCTCCAATTCCACCATTGTTTACCTATATGCATACTTACTTGCAGATTTGTTTGAAATTATTTGGTTGTATTCTGGTTCTGCTACTCCTGGTATTTTTTCTTTTGTATCTTTCCTTTTGTGTGCGCTCACCTTATCTCTGCTCACTATTATTTCTTGCCAAGCCTCCCTTCTCTCCTTCCTCCTTTCCTGTTACCTGCCTTTCCCCTTTATATAGCCTTTAATGTACTACCTGTAACTCCCTTCACATCCTCTCCTAACACACTCTGCTCTGCTTAAACTTTCTTGCCTACCTCTGTTAGCACCTACATTATATCATAAGTCTTCCCATTGGATAACCTCTCCCTTCCCCCTCCTTTTATATTAGGTTTTACACACTCATTACTGGCCTCTTCTCTAACCTGCAGACCTGTCTGACTTGTATGAGATAAACCTGGTACACGCAGCATGTAAATACCTCAGTCACTGAAGTCCAGACTTATCTCACAGAAAATCCTTATATTTTTTACTGTATGTACAGCTTGCAGGTTTTTACACTATATCCTGTCCTGTGTAAATCTACCAGCTCCTCGTACATCACCACTCCGTGCTCTAACCCCTCTCTCATTTCCCTTTCTGCTACAGATTTTTTCAGCCTCTTAGTTATACTGCCTAGGTAGCAGGTTTTTCTTTGCTAACCATTAGAATTTTGTGCATCCTTCAAACAGTTTACACCTCTTCCCCCACCTCCCTGTAGTTAAGTAACTTGGACCTTTCTCTTCCTTTATTCTCCCATTTTCTTTACCTCTAGCCCTATGTTTTTCTCCCTGCATACCCTTACTACCTCAGTCTAAAACAGACACTACTCACAAGCCTCTAATTAAGAGTATTTCCTGTAGTTCCTTTCTTCACAACTTTCTTTGCACTTACCCGATTATTTTTTTAGCATGCTATTCGAATGGGTCCAGCTGGATGCGTTCAGCCTCACTTGCTGACATTCATTCCACTCCTCTGCCCTACCCCATTCCCACACACCCCAGTCCAATTACATTTATGCTTACCTTAACTTCTCCCCTTTCAACATTGCTTCCAATCACACACTACCACCTATCTTCTATCAGATCACACCACACCTGTCTTTTTAACTATCCACCCTATAAGCTTGCCTTCAACAATGCTCCAGATGCATGTCTGTGGAATGTGAGAGGAAACCAGAGTACCAGGAGGAGACCCACATGAATGCAGGGAGGACATGTAGACTCTGCATAGAAGGCACCCCAGCCAAGAATCAAACTGGAGAACCTCTTGCTGTGAGGCAACAATGCTAACCCCTGCACCACTGTACCACCAACATATGTGTGATGAGATTTCTTTTATTGGATATCTATGGTTAAAAAATGCTTTAAATTGCCTAAAGGAGATTCCGCAATTATCCAAAAAACATCTTGCCAATAGGGATGCTTAATTTTCCCTTCTATTGACTGATATTTCTCTTGCTTCAAATAGATTGTATTTTATTTTTCAAATGAGTTAATTTCACTTCAAGAAATTTAAAATGATGTATCTGACAGATTTCCAGAGGTGATAACAAAAATAACAATTTTTACTGTAGGAAATGCCCGTGTCTGAAAGAAGAGAAGAAATTCTAGCTCATATGCAAAACTACCATCTTCTCCAAAGTTACATATATCATCAGTTTCCTCTAATATATCTTAAAATGAGACCATTAAATAATAGGGATATAAATATCTGGCCAAAGGAGAAATTAACTGTGAAGACATTGATGCATATCAAACAGGAATTCTTACAAGCAAACTTTAAAAATTATTTCAAATATCAGAAGGTTATGAAATATTTTACTTCCATAAAGGAAATAAAACCTAGTAACTTCAAGGGTATATTAAAATGTTCTTGTAAAATAATTTCCTTCCCCTGTGAAGTGGAATGTTGACACTCAAATAAATGATCCAAAATGCAGGAAAGGCAGACAGTGTTATTCCAGATTTTTTTATTAATGCTGTACAGGGAAGCTTAGAAGATCTTCCTCTCCATATAATATTTAAAACCATGTAACGTAGATCCTAAATCAATAAAGTGTAGATAAAGACCTAACAAACAGAAAATCAAAAAGGTTACCATTCTAGGATACAAGCTTTAATAACCTTTCAGATTCTCAATAAAGTGAAAATACAAATGACTAAAGCCTTGACTTAAATTCTGGAGTCTATTATTAACTTCTTCAGTGTCTATTGATACATTTCTTAGAGTGTCTTCATATTAGACATAATAGAATGATTTTTCAAAAATTTTAATTCATAAACTACAGGAATTTCATCATTATCTGGTTTCACACCCCACTGGAAAATAACAAACTAGAATAGAAAATGCAGTAATTCAAAGAAATATTGTCCCTGGTAACTCAATTAAGATTTTATTAATGTTATATACTGAGATGGACTACTATAAAAGTATAACACTGACTGCACAAATGTTCTATTAATGAAATAGCAGGTAACATGCAGTGATTGTATAGTGGTTAGTACTCTGTGTTGTGGCCAAAGCAATCTCAGTTCAAATCTTAGTCATGGCATTATGTAAAGAAGTGGTAGGTTTACTTTTGGCCATATAGCTTGATAGAGATGGTTAAAGCTGTGAGTTTTATTTCCAGTGGTACAGGATTTGATCCAGCCCTCATTTGCCTACTGTGTAACTCTGAGCAAGTCACTAAACCAGTTATTATTCCTGGGTCACTCCTGAAAAAGGACTGTGTGTGCAGTAGGTCTGTGTGGTTAACAAATGAATAGTCTGGCAGCTGGGCACATGGGGTTAAGACTTTGACCTTTAGTTCCTTTGGAACAGGGTTTGATTCCCTCAGCCCTTACTGACCTACTGTGTGAGCTAGAGCAGGTCACTTAACCAGACAGTGCATGGGGCAACTGTTAATTTGGGCTAGACTTCTCAATTGTCCCTTGGACTGCAAGCTTAGTAGCTATCTATGAATAATTTAGTAGCATAATAAATAATTATGGATGCTTTTTCAATATGATTCTTAGATTCCTGGAGAAATATTATAATCTGGAGAAGAATGGTAGCTAGATATATTTTTCTACCCGACATAAATTCATATTGACATGGGTATAGAACTTATTAACCAATGTCATATTTACTGCTTTAGCTATTATTATTATTATTATTATTATTATTATTATTATTATTATTATTATTATTATTTTATAGCAATATATGAGCATAATAATGGGATAATGCTCTAAATAGTTATTAGATTTACTACTTTTCTGAGCTTTTCTCTTGGGCAAAGGGATCGTCTTACCAGGGATAACCCAAAAGTCACAAATCATTGTTAATAAGGGAAAGAAGATATACAAACTGTAGCAAATGTATAGAGGATGACTATAAGGGCTGGTGATTTATTTTGTTTGATGCTGCTTAATAAATTTTCACAGTCTTGTTCTATACAATGCTTCCATTGGAGATCTACATTTAAAGTGAGGAATTCCATAGCTGATTAAGTCATTTTCTTTGTCCTTTGTCCTTCCCCCACAGTTCATTTAAAATATGTGAAAATAATCCTGGATAAACTTTGTTTTTATTTGTTCACAGTGTTCTACTATTTGATCATATCTTTTTTTATTATTTGTTTTATAAAATGTGTTCTTTTCAATTCCTTAATCTGATTAGCAAGTAATTTCCCATTCTTGTCTGCAAGTGCTTATCTAAAACATCTGATGTTCCATTTTTGTTCATCAGTAGTTCCTTGTATAAGCCAAAAGATATTGTAAAAAGTTTTAAAACTATCTATTTTGTCAATAAGCATTCTGATTTGTGTAGTCATATCTTCTTCATTTATGTTCTTTAATCTTTTAATAAATCATTCAGAAATATATTTTATTTTTTTTATTTATTTTTTTTGCTCATTTGACAGCAAGTTAAATTACTAGGCATGGATCTGTCTTCAAGGGCAAACCAGCAGCATTCTCTGGCTTTGTCACATGCTCAGAGTAGGAAATCATGTGCATAAAAATGCAGTCTGATTCAAGTTCCTATCAATCTTTTTTTTACATTTCAGTCCCTCCTTTTCTGTAAAATATGGGTTATCGAAATACCTCTATGGCTAGATATACCCCCAGAAAATCTAAACCAGAAATACAAACATGTAAATGGCTGAATGGAGGTTGCCATACCTACCAGAAGTAAGCACAGATCTAACACCGAAAATAAACCATGCTGGTGGAATCCTTACCTTAACAGGTTGTATAATAAAAGAAAGAACTCATGGCTAAAATCAGAAAGAGCAACTCTTACAGAAACAAGAGCTCTCTGACTCAACTAAACTAGATCTTATGGTGTCTATTAAAGTCCAACAAGGCCAAGTACAAGGTCAGGATAGCCTGATAGGTTAAGGGCAATCACAAGGCCTTCTTCAGCTATGTCAGAAACCTTTGAGGTAACACTCAGCAGTGTGCAGAACTGGTCATAAATGGCACAAACTTCACTGACCAGGGTGACATAGCAAATCTACTGGCTGATAAATTTAGCTGTAACTTCATCCCCCAATCCACATCACTACCCCCCGATATCTTTTCTTCCATATCTCCCCAACTATCAACTGAGAGTATGTCCTGGCAGCACTCTCTAAGGCTAAAAGCACTGCTTCAGTGATCCTTGGTAATATTCCCAGTTGCCTCCTAAATAAGCTAAAACATGACCTAAAAGGACTATTTGAGGCACTCCAACTACAGCCATCAATTGAACATAAAAACTACAGATCCATCAGTCTGACAAGTTTAATATGCAAAGCCAAGGTCAAGTTATCATGGAAATAATCAACAAGGACATTGGCAACCTACAGACTTTGGACCCATCTCAGTTTGCATTTGTTAAGGGAAGATCTTGCCTACTTAACTTGGTACTTCTTTGAGAGGTTCACCATGGCTACAGATGAGGGGAAAATGGTTCATACTGCCTACCTTGACCTGTTCAAGGCATTCAATATAATACCTCAGTCAGGTATTGTTGACAAACTCTTAGAACTAGGCATAACTCCCTACATAACTCGCTGGACTGCCAGCTGCCTCACAGATAGGACCCAAGAAATCCGGATCAGTGAGACCACCTCCACCAGGAGACTTTGAGAAATCATCTACCCAAGCTAATAACTTCATCGATAAAACACCCCTAAATGTTGACCAGATAGGGATCTGAGAACATATGTAGACAGTAATCTGGTATTGGATCAACATGTAGCCAAAACAGTAATAAAATCATTCTGTGTCATGCAACTCATAAGCAAGGGTATGACATCCAAGTCCAAAGAAGTTATAATACCACTCTACTCAGTCCCTATGAACCCCATCACTGAGTGCAATGCCCCCTTTGGCATGTACCTAAACAGGCACCTGCAGCAGTTAGAATGCCCTCATCAGGAGAATCCAAGTTATGAATACCAGGTCTTACACATATCACCTTAAGGTCCTATCTCTGTACTCAGTCTCCTACAGGTTACTGAGAGGCAATCTATGCCTAGCAAATAAAGTATCATCAGATCTAGCTCTGATGGACCTCTTGCACATCCACAAGGCAAACAGCTCCAGAAATACCAGATCCAAGGACTTGAATTTTGTCTGTGACATAAACAGAAACTGCTTGAGGGACCAATATGTGTATCAAAGCATCTCTGTGCTATGGAATAATAAACTCATTTACATGAAGCGGAGTTCATCCCCTGACCATATTTAAAATAAACCTTAATCACTGGCTGGGAAACTGCAAATTCACCCCTGGCCTAGCCCCTATGTCTCTGATAATCAGAGATCAACAGTAAGTAAATTAATCCCCAGCTAACATACCCTCCACATAACCCTCATAGGTTCATAGGTTGGTACTAGGCTATCAGCCCTAGGGCCTATACAAGCCTAGCCATAACAATTCCCTGGCTATTTCTTCCCACATTATTTACTTTCCTGGACCCCTGTCTAGCAGGGCGAGTGACGTGATCCCTGGGGTGAATTTCCTTTCTCTCATCCAATCGTCAAGGTTCCTCTTGAAGAGGTCCAAAGAGGCACTCTGCTTGACATGTATGGGCAATCTATTCCAGAGTCAGGGGAGTCTCTGGGTCAGGAACCTATCCCTCCAGCATGTTTTGTTTATTGTGATGACAAGGTTTAGATCCCTGGAGCATGTAGCTCTGAGGGATTGGGATTTCTTTAAGCGTAGCATGTCCAACAGCTCTGGGTTTGACATGGCCTTGCATGTTAAGCAAAGATCGCCTCTGAGTAGATGATATGTGACAGAGTATAGCTGGAATTTTTTAAGGCATTCAGCGTAGGGCATCTGCTTTAGGCCTGTGATTCTTTTAGTGAGGTATTTCTGAGGCCTTTCCAGTTGTTGCAGATGTCTTGAGAGGTTCATACCAAATGGGGTGTTGTATTCTATAATGGGTCTAATGAGGGATGAGTACAGTGGGACAATGACCTCCTTTTTTCTGGATGAAAAGCCCTTCGTGATGATGTGTGCCACATAGAAGGATTTCCTGACTGTTGTGGTGATGTGGTTATCGAAGGTGAGACCACTGTCCACCTGTGTCCCTAAGTCTCTTATCACACTTTCTGTGTTTAGTGTACTGCCACCTATATGGTAATTCATGGATACATGTTTTTTCCCAAAGGGATAACAATACATTTCTTGGCATTGAGCTTGAGCCCATGGCTCTGGCACCAAGCATCTGTTTCTGTAAGGCCCTTTTGTAGAGTATCCACATCATTTGGGGATTCAATAATGGCTCCCAGTTTGCAGTCATCTGCAAACTTTGTTAGCCAGAGTCCCTTAGTGTTAACCTGTACTTCAGAGAAGTAGATGCCAAACAAGAGCGGCCCCAGGACTGAACCCTGAGGTACTCCACTTGTCACTTGTCTGGAGCTGGATTTGGAGTCGGCTACTTTTACAGTGTGGGTTCTATCAGTAAGCCATTTAGCAACCCATTGGGTGACATAGGGATTAATGCCCAACTTAGTAAGTTTATCTATGATTCCAGAGTTGGGGATGATGTCAAAGGCCTTGGCAAGGTCTAGATAGGCTGTGTGGACCACCTTACCCTTGTCCATGGCTCTGGAGACTGATTCAAAGAAGTCAATCAGGTTCAGGAGACAAGATCGGCCCTTCACAAACCCAAACTGGGTGGGGTCCAGTGTTTGAAGGTTGCCAATGTCTTTGTTTATAAGTTCCATGGTAATACGCTCCATGGCCTTGCAGATAAGGCTTGTCAGACTGATGGGATGGTAGTTTCCGGGATCCAAGGTGGATCCCCCCTTGTGGATTGGGATAACTGTAGCTCTGCGCCACTCAGTGGGCACGAAACCTGAGGTGAGGCTATGATTAAACATGACACTTAGGTGAGGTGCCAGTTCATATTGTAGTTCATGTAGTACACAGCCTGGGATGTCATCTGGTCCCATGGATGCTGTATTCTTGGCTTTAGAGAGTGTGTTTTGTACCTGTGTGGCCGTTATTACTGGAATTTGGCAATCTTCCGGTATTGAGATGCGTACCTGTCAACTGTTCAGATTTTCCCAGAATGTCCAGATTTTTGCTTCATATTTTCAGTCTGTTCCTCATAAAATGTGGGGTTTTCTGGCAAATAAGTGGGGTGATCTGAGGACTAAAGTCACTAATTAGTGACATATATTTCAGTGAGTTTAAGACTTCAAATCCTTCAGAAAATGCATGTTAACATAAATCATGTTATTCTAGCAAATGTACGTTTATAAAAGCAATATTTAAACTCTGTCCCTATTTGGAGGCTTTTGCCTCCCCATTATATCAGGCTTTGTCCAGATTTCTAGCACTAAGAGGTTGAGAGGTATGTTTAAGTACATCATTACAAACATACCCCACCATATAGGCATCCAAGGAACTCTGGGACTTAACTGGGTTGGGTTGCATAGCTAAGCTTGTAAACACACTTGTGGTTATTAGCTTAGTATAAACTTATGAATCTAAAAAAATGGAAATTCAAGCATATATCCCAGTGATCAGAGAAAAGACAGTAATACAGGTTTTTAACTGGTGATATCCTAAACAAATATCAGCTCTGTGAAAACAGAAAAGTGTACAGACAGATGTGCATGTTGCCCAATATTAGCATTATAATGCCTCCAATAAAACTGTAATGCACAAGAGTTCATAAAGAATTTCAAAAGTGGACAATATCTTTGAAGTACCCCACATAGCGTTTCCACCCCTCCGTTTTTTTTCCGGAGTGCCCGGAAATCAGTAGGGCACTCCGGTTCTCCGGTTCTTGCACTCGGAGTCTGGAAATAGCGGCATCAGGCTCGTCAGCGCGTATTAAAAAAAAAAAAAAAACATTCCCGTCTTGGACTCTCGTTGATTGGCTGCTTGCTGCAGACGAGGCTCGTGCAGCAAGCAGCCAATCAACACGTAGAGTTAGTAGTCAAAGCCCTGCAAAGCCCGCGAAAATTTATGAATATAAAGCGGCGCTTCAGCTTAAGTTTTTACCTTTTACTTTTGTATAAAGGGTGCTGCTTTAAGATCTGAAATTCTTGCTTGGACGTCGTCTTCAGTGGATTGCCTGCTGCCTGGAAGCCCTGCCTGCTGCCTGGAAGCCCTGCCTGCTGCCTGGAAGCCCTGCCTGGAAGCCCTGCCTGCCTGGAAGCCCTGCCTGCTGCCTGGAAGCCCTGCCTGGAAGCCCTGCCTGCTGCCTGGAAGCCCTGCCTGGAAGCCCTGCTGCCTGGAAGGATTGCCTTAGCCCTGCTGCTTGCCTTGCTTGCTGGAGTCTTGCCCTGGCTGGAGGAGAAGTGCTGTGGACTGGGTGGTGGTGTGTTCCCCTGCTTGCTGGCCCTTTAGCTGCCTGTTCTCTTCTGCTGCTGAGAGCTTGTTTTAGTAGCCCTGCTGCTGATTTTTCTGGAGGTAAGTGGATTTTTTTTAATGGATTAATTCTTTGGAATTAAGGTAGATTTTCAAAGATTAGTGTGACAAGGGGAATTAAATATTGCCAGCACAGCTACTAGTGAATTTTTTAAATATTAAATTTATATTAATTCACTAGCTGTGCTGGCACTATCTCATTCATTGATGGTGACAAGATGTGTGTAACTATCTAGATGTTCAACATGTGGTGATTAACTAGAACAGTTTCTAATCTGGTTTTGGACTTGGTTGCAGTGAATATATAATGACTTCATGATTTGTATAAGATGCTTGGACTGTAGAACTGTCTTTTCTAGTCTATCATCACCGTGATGTTTACCTTGACCTGTGTTTCTTCCTAGGGTGTCTTTCTAGGGTGTACAGTCTTCGTAGTATAGTGAGGCTTAAATGCAGCTTTTTTGTCTAGTTTGTCATCACAACTGTTTACCTTTTATCTGTGTTTTCTAGGGTACACCATCTATACCAAAGCTTAGCTCATTTGATGTTACAGTGAATATATGATTACATGATTTGTATAGGATGCTTGGACTGTAGAACTGTCTTTTCTAGTCTATCATCACTGTGATGTTTACCTACTGTCAATGTGAAATATCTCATGTGGTTTTGAGCTTGTTACAGTGAATATACACAGGATATTTTCTAACGTTTTGTTGTGTAGATATTTAAGTTTTGAGACGACTTAAATATTTATTTAGTGACACTGGGCCACTACCTTGGCATTGGTCAAACTAGCAATGTTTATTACTATTGCACAGTAAGACTGAACACACTTTGTTAGGGCCTTAAAGTTGCTTATAAGGAGTAGCTGGCTGATTATGTTGTAGTCTGGGGAAAAGGGGGGGCATAGTTAGTAAACTTGTGCCAGCCTTTCCCTTGTGTATATAAATCAGACCTCAAGTGTGTCTCAACTGCTTTAGCAGGGGCCCAAAGCACTGTTAAATAGGGTGCTCGAGGTCTTCACTTGGCCACTATGCTCAACTCTAACTGTGCCAGTGGGAGGAGGTGGTGGTGAGGATCTGGAGTGGAAAGGGGAGAAACCAGCCCCAAGTTGACTGGTCTCTGTGCTTTGCACTTAATATGGGGTGTTGCATCTGGAATTGTGGGGCTACGGAATTCATCTTTATGTCTGCCCATACAGTCTCTTATCATTATGCAAGTTATTACTGTTGCAGCCAGAGGGTATTATGATTGCTGAGTTACATATTTCATGTTTATCATTGTGTCGGCCCACACTATGTCCTGTTTGTCTTTATGCAAGTTATTACAATTGTAGCCAGAGGGTATGATTGCTGAGCTGCCATGTATTTCATCCTTATCTTGTCAGTCCACAGTATGCCTGAACTTTCTTGCTGTGTTCAGACTCAGCTGGATAACGTTTGCACTGGGTTCTACATAAAAGTAGAGGGTCTTAATTTGGTGCATTGCTGTAGTGTCTGACCCATGTGTTTTACACACAGCTGAATGCCTTCTGTGCATATTCTGCTGTCACACCAGGTTCATGTGTAACAGCTGCAAGTCCCGCAGACAGGAGTTGCTTCTGCCTTTCATTGCTTTACCTTCACTGTAATTTTTCATGAGGAGTCTCATTTTTTTTTCAATATACCAACTTGGTATTACTAGGGTGTGAAAGTCTGGAGATTCACATGTGAATGTGAACTCTGGCTAGTGGCTACTGACTGACACAGGCCCCACCAGGCACTGGTGTTGGTCACAAGTGTTTTGATTTTCTATTAATAGCTGTTTTGGTTTATTGTAGTGTTGAGCAAGGAACCTACAGGAATCATGTTCAGGAAAAGGTCAATGGATCATCAAGAAGAGGCTGAAAGCGCATCTCCTAAGAGGTTTTTCTGTGTTATAATAAGGTATGGGAGCAAAGCTACTCATGGGTGCGACCTGTTCCAAATGCAGATGCCATGGCAAAGTGCACATCCTGTGGAACAACTTTCACTGTAAAATGGGATGGGGAAAAGGCATTGAAAAGCCATCAAAAGTCAGACAAACATCATCAAAGCCTTCAGCTCCAGAGGCAGAACCTTGTAATGACCAAGTTTATTCAGCCACGTAGTGTAACCAGTGAAGCTTCCAAAGTCACTGCAGCTGAAGTGACAGCAGTCTATCATGGAGTGAAACATGGTCACTCATATGTATCCATAGATTGTGGAGGTAAGCTGGCACCGACAGTCTTCCCTGATTCTACTTTGGCTCGAAATTCACCTGTGGGAAGACAAAATCTGAGAGTATTGTCATGAATGTTCTTGCACCTCATTCAGAGGAGCTCCTTCTGCAGGAACTTGGCAATTCCTATTTCTCAGTGGGATCAGATGCATCCAATAAAGGGAACAGAAAAATGTTCCCTTTAGTTATTCAGTACTTTACTCACACCCATGGCACACAACAGAAACTCCTTGATTTCTATGAGGATCATAACGAAAGTTCTGAATGTATCTTTACTAGAATAAAGGACATCCTTGTGCATAAAGGACTCAAAGTACAAAACATTGCTAGCTATGCTGCAGACAATGCCTCAGTCAATTATGGAAAGCACAGGTCTGTTTTTAAAAGTTTGAAATCTGAGGTGCCTCACATCATTGCAGCAAACTGTTTATGCCATGTAATACATAACTGTGCCAAGCATGCAAGCAAGGCCCTTGCAAAGTTTGATGTGGAGACTCTGGTTTTGAAAGTACATAGTGAGTTTTCAGCATCTGCTAAAAAATGGCACTGTTGAAAGGCTTCTATTCTTTCCTAGACCAGGACTTTAAGGAAATAATGCAACATGTTGTAACAAGGTGGCTGTCTTTGTTCCCAGCTGTGGCAAGGCTGGTAGAATGTTGGCCTGCTATTAAAAGTTATTTTATTAGTCAAGGGCCTGAGGACTGTCACCCCTTATCTGGAAATTTGTGGAGGCCGATGAGGATGGCATCAGTGGGGATGTGTCTGAGGCAGAGTGCTACATACATTTCATGCACTACATCCTGCAGGTATTCCACAAGTCTATAGCAAAACTTGAAAGTAACACTCTCTCTGCTCCAGAGTTGTACACCGTGATGAAAAGTCTAAAAGATGAGTTGCAGAGAAGGCTAGATGACCAGTTCTTTGGTACTAAAGTTTCATCTGCCTTACAGCACTTTACTCCAGCTGTCGCACAGCAGGTCTGTAGGACCTTCTGTGATTTTTACAGTAAAGCACTTTGTTACCTACAGAAGTGGTTTGACTATGATAATAGGCCCTTTAAAGCTATGCAGGTCCTCAGCCTCCAACATCCTGTAACTTGGCCAGAACTGCGTACAGTTGCAGACCTCTTCAAATTGGATGTGGACATTGAAGCACTTTACTCAGACTACTGTACTTTAACTGCTGCTTTGCCAGCCCTGTTACAGATGACAGAGGCATCTGTAAGTGATCGCTGGGTGACTTTTTTTTAGTAAAGCTCCAGACTGCAAGCCACTTTACAGACTGGTGCAGTTTGCTCTTTCAATCCCCCCCCCAGCAATAGCTTTGTGGAAAGGTTTTTTTCACTTATGGGGAATGCGTGGACTGATGTAAGAAATAGAATGCTTGTGTCACTTGTGAAGGCCAAGTTGCAGGTCAAGCTAAACTTTAACATGAGTTGTTCGCAATTTTATTCATTTGTGAGAAATAACCAGCCATTACTTGAGGCTGCTAGATCAAATGCCAAATATAGCTTCAAGTATAAGCAATGATTTCTAGCAAAACTGAAGATACTTTAAACAGTTGCTTTTCTTTTACTATTGCGTGTGGTGAACCCTTAATGTACTGCTTTGAATGAACTGGTGTTTTTAATATCTAATTGTATTTCCATTTTAGTACTACCTGTGATATGAGACTTGGGCTTAGTTTTCCCATGCTTGTGTGTGATGTACTGTTGTATGTAGTGAACCTTTTGAAGTATTGCTAAATAAAGTTTTTTTTATTTACTTTTGACTCGTTGCACATTTTTCTACTTATTGGTAACTGTATGTGATATTAAAGACGTATGCTGAAGGGTGCTAGAGTAAAGGGTGTGGCTATTAAAAGGAATGGGTGTGGCTTGATTGTGCATGGGGCGGGGCTTGTTTGTCAGGAAATGGCACAGTAGAAAGGTGGCAACCCTAACCCCACATGGAGTAGAGGGCGTGTTTTATCTAGATTTGCATCCAACATAACATTCTAAGCTTCAGCTAAGGCTCTTAGAGATACCCTCCATAAAAAGCTTATACTCTTTAAAAAACTATATAAACTGAACCTACTTAGAATTAAAGCATAATTAATAGTAACACAAGTGAATAACAGCCTGACAGCCATATCTATATAGGTACATAAAATGAGAATATTTTAATTAGATTTATATGTGAATTATGTCAGATACCTGGGTTAATACACTTCTGTTTTTTAATCTAAATAATATTGTCAGCCGAAATGTGTACTTCTACTGCTAAGACAGCACTTGACTTTGCTTTTTCATAATCTTCATCCTATTTAATATTTATGGAATAACATCAAGAGTGGAGACAGACAAGGAAAGACTGACCAAACTAAAAAATACTGACATGGGAAAAATAACTGCAGAAACAAGTATTGGTTGTAGCTCCCTCAGGAAATGCAACAGGAGGTGAAATACTTCTGCATACATTTAATGGTTACATTTCCTTTCGACTTTATTTCAGCTTTTGTGGGCATATGAAATGCTAGTCAGCTCCTAACTTACAACTCTTGAGAATAGCTAGGAAAATGATAGCTTTATCATCTAATTGCTGTAAACTTTTTCTTAACCTCTGTCACCTTTTTTGGTAAATCTGGAAAAAAATGAATATCTACTATTATGCGCATATTCTTACCATTCGTCTTAACTTCCAATAACAAAACCTGTTTTCTCTGGAAAATGTAACTTGTCAATAATTGTTCTTAGGCCGGAATGTTTTTAGATTCTAGGTGTAATTCTATGTGTTCTACTGAGAAAATCATGCAATCTTCTTGTTGATACAAATATTTATTGTAAATCTTCTGGATGCAAGATTCTAGACTTTGCTGCTCACAGTTTTTTTAGGAAAAACAGGGAGCTTCAAATTCTTCATCTTGGATTTTGATCCCCAGCAAACTAATTCACTTTTGGTTATTTCCGAATACTGACATTCTCTGAAAACTTTCTTTCAGCAGACCTTGTTGAAATTGATGAGTTTCATATTTTTCTTTTTTGTAAAATCTTTTTATTAAACTTTAAAACAGAATGAAAACAAGCTATAGCATTAACAAAACATAACAATCAAAAGAGAATTATATGCAAGATCCATAACAAAATTTAAATAAATAAAACCATTAATAATTTTCCAATAAATCTTTAAGTTTTGCCATGCTGAATAATGATGTGTAACATTTGATGTTCTTCTATAGATAGTTTACAATTCTTTATTGCATACAGCCCTTGCTAGACTAACAAATTCAGTAAAAGAGAGGATATTTTTTGTTTTCCAGTTCATAATAATAATTTTTCTAGAAATAGCCAAAATGGACCAAAGGAGAGCCATTTGTGTTTTAGGTATGGATTCTGGAATTGGGGTATTAAATAAAATCAGAGAATTAGTAAACGTTTTATATTTTTCTGATGTTTCTTAAATCTCAGTCACTGTTTGGGTAAGTTTTATTGCAATAGATCTTAGCTAAAGATAATTCAACAGTATTTTGAACAGAAAGCTTTGAAGTTTCCAGTTTTTATATGTTATGGATGATCAGCCATTGCAACCCAGGGTCATTGGAGAGTAAAAAAAATTATTTGATGGACCAACATGTCCGGTCTGCGAAGTCATAGTTGTTGCAAATGTCAGCATGATACCATTGCCTTGGATGATGGAAGCATCAAGACTAGCTTTTGTTATCACTTCTGTAGAAATTTCTTGCAGTAAGTTTCCAGTGTATTAACATAGTTCTCTTATCAAAATCATTGATCCTGGAAAGCAAATCATTTTTAACAGAGAGAGGAGCATTGTATGCAATCAAATTAGTCTAAACAGGGCTATCCATTTTATAATCTGTTCTGTTTTGCAGTAGTGTTTGCAGTTCAGTTTTAGTTTCTAGTAATTTTATTATGGTGTCTGGTCTTGGTGGATCTATATTTTTTAACAGAGCCTGTGCACTTGAATCTGGCCAATGTCAGCAATAACTTTTACACATGTGCATGTATATGCTGGTACAACAAATCCTTTTATAATCACCAGAAATGTTTTCCAGTTTTCTGTTTTTCTCTTTCTAAAATGTAACTATAGCAAGTGATTCAGGGCCTTGTTGTAAATATAGTAAGTCCTGTCACTGATTTTATTAAACTAATTGTTAAATCAGATGAGCTGCATTAGCATAAAGGTTTCATAAATCTTAAACCATTGCATTACTAAAAAGGTACAGTATTCTACCATTTTTATTAAGATGATAATGTCATGCTTTACAAAAAAGATTCACTTAAATTACACAAGGTGCATTCTCCTTTAAATGGTTGTACTAGATTAAAACTTGAAAAACACTGTTCTCCCAGAATTAGTAGTAGAGCAAATTAATCTGCCAGCTTGCACAGGTAGGTGATTATTTCTGCCACAGAGCCAAATGCATATATAAATGAAGGACTGATTGAGCAGTCGCTAAAATAAAGTAGTTTAAATAAGGCCAGTCTAATATATAAAATTTAGAAAACATTTTATTACATATAGAAGCAAAAACTACACTGTACCCCTACCACAAGGAAAAACATTTCAGGCCTTGTTTGATGAGAAACCTTATCTTACCACAGTCTCTGTTTCTTGACTATAGAAATTCACTGCAGTGCTTACTTCCAAAATAAACCATTTCTGAAATTGGAATCATGTACCATGCAAATCCTCAGTAAAGAAATATAACATTATAATTGCTGCATAAAAGACGTAGTTGCAAATAGCACCAGAATAAAACTAAACAGCATTTTTCTATGACCAGCAGTGTGTCACTGACTCTGTCAGCAAGTATCATGAGCTCGCATTAACACTGGATGTCTGACATATTGAGGTGTAGCTATATTTGTAAACGTTTCATATTCGTGGTCATGCATGGAGCTGCTTCTTCACCTAAATCCTGCTGGATGATTGCAGCACCTTGAGGAAGCAATACTAACATCGCAGGACTTGGTCACAAGACGATGATTTATGGCAGAGGCATGCCATCAAGGCATAGTATTTCTGACTGCATGCAGTGGTTTAAAAAGGATTGTTTGTCTTGATCATAAATGTCAGATATCAAATCTATCCCAGACTGATGTTATGAAATGTTGCATACTTCAAAGGTATTTACCATGCAGCTGCAGAATTCCATTATAATACACACACACACACTTATATATATATATATATATATATATATATATATATATATATATACACACACACACACACACTGACACAGTCAGGTGAACCTTTTTCATGTCAAGACAAAATGCTCATTTGTTCCATCATGGGCACTATGTTTATTAGACTTTCCATTCAACTTCTACTTCAGACATGCAGATGTAAACAGATATAATCAAGTTTTGTACTGTTCACTCAGTCTTCTTTGAATTCACTATAACCCTGTGTGTGTGTGTGTGTGTGTGTGTGTGTGTGTGTGTGTGTGTGTGTGTGTGTGTGTGTGTGTGTGTGTGTGTGTGTGTGTGTGTGTGTGTGTGTGTTTGTAAATGCATAATACAATATATTATATATTATTATGTACATATTCATGCATGCAATATATATATATATATATATATATATATATATATATATATATATATATATATATATATATATATATATAAAATATGTATACCTCCTTATTGCAAATCCAAGATTTGTAACTGCGAGTCTGCAATTATGAAAAAACTAAAAAAAAAGTTGTAGAGCCATAAAGGTTGGTCTCATTTAAAGTTCTTTTTTTGCAGATGTGGAAAGGGGTCAAGCCCACCTGCACCTCCACACCGTGACTACTTACATATAATAACTCTAAGATCACTAGATTTCAGGAAAAAGGGAATACTGCAAGACACAGCCATCTTAGGCTTAGCATGTTTTTGTCTACATTTTTGGACATCCAATCTCATTATTTTGAGACTCACAAAAATGAGTCTCAGAATTATAGACTGTCACCAATATGTATACGTATATGCACACATATGTATGCATGTATACGTGCATGTGTTTGTTTTTGTTTGTGTGTATATTTGGGCTTGAATATGAGTAAATATCTGCATCATATAATAATTCCACTAAGCTATTGTCTTTCCTATTGACTACTGCTTTGTATGCAGTAAGTCACAAGTGCTATTTCTTACAAGCTGTTATGTTTAGGAATTAGATTTTGTCATTTGTTGCATGACAGTTTCATACCAATACAATTGCACAAGCAGGCTTCTCTATCCCTTCCCCCATGCAGTTCACTTATTATAATCATATTAAACCCCCACCATTCCTGACAATGTTCACACTAGCAAGAGCTCTGAATTTACAGCACTCATATTACTGTAACTGACATTTAAGATGTTAATAAACATTTCTAACAAAATAGCAGTCAACTAAGCCTGGAAGCATTATTGTTTCTCTCATAAGAATGGGATGAACTGGTAATTATTTCACTATAATTTAAACACACAAGCAACAGATGTGATACACATGTGCAGGACTCTCATTTTCTACTTCTGGCAAACAATGTTGTACACCTTGTGTGACATTAAATTTGAGAGAGAGGTCAACAGCTGTAACCCCTACATTGTTACAGCAACCATTTATAACAGAAAATAGAATTAACCTTCCAGGAACATGCATTTTCTTCCTATAATGCTGTCAACTGTGAGACTCTCAGAAAGTCATCTAACTACATGATGCCTAGCTCAATCCATAAGAAAGCAGTTCTGCACAGTGACCTCACCTGGTTAACAGATGAATGAAAACTAAAACGTTATGGATTTTGGGACTAGAGAAGCCCATGATGGAGGAGCTATTGTCTCCCTAAAGCTACTTGCAGTTTCTTGTGCACACTATTCTCAAGGCAAAAAGACACTGGCTTTTTTTGGGCTTAATAAGAGACTTTCCATTGGTTCATAATCTCATAGTAGTCAATCACTATACAGACCATTTCAAGACTAGCCAGAAACCAATATTCAAAATTTACAACCGGCCTCAAGGAGGGCAGCACAAAATTAACCAGGAGAGATTATGAGGCAGCCCATCCAATTATATATAGGATTAACCTGAAGGTGGCAAGGGTGCTGCTATTCTTAACATGCAGTGGAAATATGTTCCAGTAGTAAGGGATACATTGGAATATGATTCTATCATGCTCACCCATCTTATTTGTCTGTTGATGGAAGTTTAGTTCCTTTAACTGGGTATTTGAGGTAATGTTTGTTGTGTGAAGGAATAGGAGGCCAAAGACAGTTGGAACTTTCATTTCTCAAAAAGCTAGGCCTAGATCGCCACAAAGAAGTCAAAAACAGAGTGAGTACAGAAAGAAGACTGCCAGTCTGCCCTGATAACTAAGATTTTTGAGGCTACTAATATTTTTGTTATGAATCTCTAAGGTCTCTGAAGTTAAGTGGCAAATAGTTTTATTGATTCATAGAAATTGAAAGGTCACTGAATCTCATGACCATTCTCACTTTCCTATTATCCTACTTCAGGCAAACACATAAATAAACAATTACATAAATAAATTTTATGTGATAGGATCAGAACTGAGCACCATGTGTGAAGGAAGGCAGTGTCTTTTTTTATTGTGGCTAACATTAAATATGTAACACTGGGATTCACAAGAAAAAGAGCCAGGCAAGCTGTAAAACAAATCAAATGTTGGTCATTGTAAGATATGTCATTGTATTGATCCAGTAAGAGCAATAAGATACTACTATTTACATAGGTCAAGAGCTGATCAATACATTAATTTTATACATATTAACAACAATTAATATTTTTAAGCAAGTCTTTAAGTTTAAGGCAAGATTTATATGAATGTGTAATATTAGAAGTTAGATAGAAACTATCTGTGAGCTACTTGAAGTTGTTCTGAATAATAATATATTTATGTTTCAGGACTATATTTATCATCAGAAAACTATGGTGGCAATGGGAATATCCATTGCCAGCATATATGCAACTATAGGTGTTGCTAAATGGAAGGAAGAACATATTTTCAATAGTTCCTATGAACTGAGTGATAAGGTTCTCTTTTTTAAGCATTTTGTTGATGTATTTTTATTATGGGATGGGGACATCTCACAATTAGAATCATTTATTGACTATTTGAATCATACGACTGACTTTTTACAGTTTAGTATAGCATATTCCAGGGAAACAACATTATTTGGACATTAGTTTAAAAAAGGATGATGTTAATATAACAACTTCGATTTACAGAAAGCCTGTACAAATTAATAGATTTATTCACTTACTCTCCTCTTCTGCACTTTTACTAGCTTGTTAGTTTAGCACTTTACCAGACTTCTTGTAGCAATTATTGTAGTATACAAAAGTGCTACCAGCACTAAACATTTTACAAGGAAACAGCTCCAGTACTTATCAATGCCCACCCCTCCAGGCATGTCTAAAGGTCAGTTCCCTGTGCTTTCCCCTATTAACCTGGTGAACTTGGGCATCCTGTGGCAATGTAGCAACTGCCTCATGTACACCAACAACCCTCTCCTCTTACCCCCCAACACTCAGACTTGTGAGAGATGCACTTATATATCCAAATTGGAAACCACGCACTCTCCAGCCAAGTCCAGAATAGATGGTCAAGAGGAGAAGGTCAACACTTGCACCACACCACATGGAACACATAGCCCTCCAGAACACACACCAGCATTGCCTTTACATAAAAACACAAACCACACACCCATCTTCGCGGAGGCTCTCAATAAAAATCTAACCAAACAACAGAGGCCTCCAAGGCAGAAATGCACTTAACCACCACAACACAACACTAATCACGAGACACATAACTCTCCTAAACAGTGTGCCAGTCAACCAAAGCCCCTGAGGCAAAACAGCATGCCCAACACACTAGTCATAGGTGACTTGATAGTGAGGTACACTGATGTCCCGCTCACTAGGTTGAATAAGGAGAAAGTAACAGTCAGCTGCCTGTCAGGCGCCAGAATCCGTCACATAACGCATGCACTCGGGTCCCTCAACAACAGGTACAAATATGATTCTGTCATTGTACATGTGGGTGTGAATGACCTGAGATGTACCTCCCTAGACTACATGAAAAGAGACATGGAGGAGCTCTCGGATTATGTAGCCCAGGCAGGTATGACCCTAGCCCTGAGCAGCATCCTACCATCACCCAGAATGATACCACAGTAAAAGAAGAAAATGATTGATTTCAACAATTGGCTAAGTTTCTAGTGTCATTCTAAGGGGATCCAGTATCTGTCTGCCTGGGATGACATGACTGGGCTCTTGCCACCCCTATAGTGCCTTTTTTAGGTGGTGTTCCAAAGACCAAATTACTACTGTAACAGCTACAAACAAATGCAATTTTAGGGTCATGCTGCTCAACGCTAGAAGTCTAAATCTGAAAATGCACTTTCTCAAAGTACTCCTTAAAATTGAGAACATCGACATTTGTGCTGCAACAGAGACCTGGTTCAAGGCAGTAGAAACACCCCTGCACTACCAGGCTACAACTCTTTCCACACCTTTTGGCTGCAGAACTTGGACCGAAGCTCCAAAGGTGGTGGTGCTTCCATATTCATAAAGGATGCATGCACCTCCAGACTGGTAGCCCAACATAATGCAACTGATATACTTCAGGTGCAGCTAACATTAGGTAAGACAGTGATTCAGGTCATAGCCTGCTATGGGTCCCCAATCATGTCACAAGATTTACACTCCACATTCCTAAGCACCCTGGAGAATATTAGGGTCCAATCTAACACTCTCATACTGGGCGACTTCAACTAACCCTCCATTAACTGGAAAAACTACTCATGTACCAATAAACTTGACAAAGACTTTCTAGAATTCATTAATTCCAATGCCCTGGACTAGCTCATTCTTATCCCAACTAGAGGTAGCAACATCCTTGACTTGGTCATTACTAACATGGGTGACTGTTGTTCTACACCAATAGTCACCTCCTCCCTGGTTAGATCCGATCACAAGCTAATCACCTTGGAAATCCACACCCCTCCCACCCCCCCCACCCCCCAACAAAGTAACCACCATGAAAAACTTCTCCAAAGCTAACTTTGGGCTCCTAAAAACAGAGGTGGCTAACTTCACGGCACACATGCAAATGGAGAATAGTTGCATGACCGCCAAATCATACACCAATGCACTGTACCAACACCTACACAAATGCATGGATCTCGCCATACCCAATAGAACTAAGATGCTCTCCTCAAAAAAAAGGAAGCCAATCTGGTGGTCTCCTGCCATAAACAAACTCTACAACAGAAGGAGGAAACTGATGCAGAATAAGGTGAAGTCCCAAGACTGGAAAAACTCCCTTATCAGCCTCAACAAAAGGTTGAGATCCCACATTAAATCCTCTAAAGCTAGCTATGAAAACAAAATTGCAGCAGATAGTAAAGACAACCACAAGGCCTTCTATAGTTATGTAAAGAATCTCCATGGCAATACCCACATTTGCTCTGAGCTACTGCACAATGGTACCTCCTATACCGAGCCAACAGATATTGCAAATATACTGGCGGACAGATTCAGTGCTAACTTTACCCCTCTCCCCCTGCAAAGGACCAATCACAATACCAGTAGATTGTCAGGCACCCAGTATTACTACTGTACAGGTTAAAACATCACTGTCCAAGGCCAAGAATACAGCTTCTATGGGACCTGGCAGTATCCCTGGCTGTGTTCTACATGAACTACAGAGTGAACTGGCACCTCACCTGTGTGCCCTGTTCAATCACAGGCTCACCTCAGGCTTTGTCCCTACCAAATGGTGCACTGCTACAGTCATCCCTCTCCACAAAGGAGGAGCAACTACAGACCCTGGGAACTATCACCCCATTAGCCTGATGAGTCTGATATGCAAAGCTATGGAACACATCATCATGAACCTAATAAACAAGGATATAGGGAATATCCAAACTCTGGATCCTACACAGTTTGGTTTTGTGAAGTCAGATTATGCCTGCTCAACTTGGTCGACTTCTATGATTCAATCACCAGAGCTGTGGATGAAGGTAAGGTGGTTCATACAGCCTACCTTGATCTGGCCAAGGTCTTTGATACCATTCCCCACTCAGGAATCATAGAAAAACTTACTAAGCTAGGCATAAACCCCTGTAATACTAAGTGAGTTGCAAACTGGCTCACAGATCGAACTCTCAGTGTGAAAGTAGATGACTCCAAGTCAGACTGCCGACCAGTCACGAGTGGTGTCCCACAGGGTTCAGTCCTGGGTCCTCTCCTGTTTGGTATCTACTTCTCTGAAATCCAGGCCAACACAAAGGGACTCTGGCTGACAAAGTTAGCAGATGATTGCAAGTTGGGAGCTATTATTAACTCCCCAGGTGATGTTGACATCCTACAGAAAGGCCTCAGTGAGACCAATGACTGGTGTCAGAACCATGGCCTTAAGCTCAATGCCAAAATATATGTCTTCATCCCCTTTGGGAAAAACCTGGTTCCCTTGAATTACCACATTGATGGTAGTCCACTGAACACAGAAGGCATTATAAGAGATCTGAGAACACAGGTTGACAGCAACCTCTCTTTTGACCACCATATTGCCACTGTGGTCAGAAAGTTCTTCTATGTGGCATATCTCATTACTAAGGGTTTTGCATCCAGGAAGAAAGAGGTGATTGTCTCCCTCTACTCTTCCCTCATTAGGCCAGTCATTGAGTACAATGCCCCATTTGGCATGTACCTCACTAGATACCTGCAACAACTGGAGAGGCCACAAAAGTACCTCACAAAGAGGATCCTAGGCTTTAAACACTTGTCCTATATGGACAGACTCAAAAACCTCCAACTATTCTCTGTCTCATATCACCTACTTAGAGGCAATCTCTGCTTGACTTACAAAGCCATGTCTGACCCAGCTCTGTTAGAAATGCTACATCTAAAGAAATCCCAATCCCTCTGCACAACATGCTCCAGAGACCTCAACCTCATTACCACAATCAACAGAACATGCTGGAGGGACAGGTTCATAACCCAGAGACTGCCCATGCTATGGAATAGACTTCCCAAACATGTCAAGCAGAGCACCTCACTGGCCCTCTTCAAGAGAAATATTGATGAGTAGATGGGAAATAGAAAATTCACACCGGGGATCACTCCAGTGGCTCTACTCGACAGAGGCATTAGGAACTAATGTTGGGTGGCACGATGCTAGGGTAATCCTATGGGCTAGGCTTGTAAAGGCTCCAGGGCCATTAGCCTAGTACACACTTATGATTTATTCACAGAACAAGAATGCATGTCCCATATACTTTCGGAAGCATAGTTACAAGTCAGTATATGAGAGCCAGTAGACTAAATACTGATAATATCTTATGTGGTGAAAAATCGAATGAAATGACAGCTGGTTTTAAAGAATATGGGTATGAAGACAGGCTACTTGAGGATGTTAATGATACTGTCCTGGCAACTAGGGAGTCTGATGCTAGATCTTACTTTAGAGACCATATCACAGGGATGGACAACAACAGGGCATCCCTCTCAAATGTACAGATTTTCGCATAATGTCCAAATTTTTGGTTTTTTCCTCATAAAAAATTGTGGGGTTTTTTTACAAGTCACTGGGATGATCTAAGGATTAAAGTCAAAATTGTGGGTTTTTTTTCAAGTCACTGGGATGATCTAAGAATTAAAGTCACTAAATGATGACATGCGTTTGAGTTTCAGACTTCATATCCTTCAGAAAAATGCATGCTAACACAAATTATCTTATTCTAGCAACCTTCTAAGTTTATAAGTGCAATATTTAAAATGTGTCCCTATTTTTGGGCCTTTGTCCACCCATTATGTCAGACTTTGTCCAAACTTCTTTCATTAAGAGGTTGAGAGGTATGCAACAGGGTTAATACTAGGTGCGATCATATATGATATGTCACTACTTATAGCAGGAGACTTTATGGGATTAAACATATTATTACAAAGAACTGGGATGTTCTAAGGACTACGCCAGAAATTACTAATATAGTAATTGAAAAAACTAGTTTTGCATGTATGAAACGCCCCAGTTTAAAACAACGGCTATGCTATAATGGTATATCTACTGCTGGCTCACAAGGGGTAAGGAAAATGGGTACTTTCCCATGTTATAACTGTAAATGTTGCACTGATATTATAAAAGAGAATGAGTTTCTGCATCCAGTGACTAAAAGAAGATATGTATTTAAATGTTTTGCTACATGCAATACTGCTAATATAATGTATATGGCTAACTGTGTCAAATGTCCTACTTTTTACATAGGGAAGAGTACAAGAAAACCATAATAGTGCATAAGTCTGAGATATGGAGGGAAGTGCCTAGTAATACACTTGCCAAACATGTAAAAGAAAAAGTATGTGATCATAAATGTTTGTTTAAAGTAATTGACCTTAAATGTAAAAGTAAGAATCGAAGTGACTTAAATAACACACGTGAAGTGTGTGAGTATGAATGGATTCCATGGCTAGAGACAGAGCACATATCAGGCCTTGGGTCTATATTAGAATCGCAAAAGCTTACTTTCGTGAATACAAAGTAATCGACACATAAATGTCGAAGTTCTAAAACAGCGAAGAGCATCGATGTCGAACATCTTTTTTTTGGCCAGCAGGGTGATCGTGGGGATGAGGAAATAAATCCTTTTCCCCACTGTAGTGCGGTCTCAGAGTTGGTATATTTAAGTAGGGGAGGGGTGTGGGGGGTGCAGGCATGCCCCCTGCAAAAACATTTTAAAAAGTATTTTGCCTTAGGTTTGTTCTGTTAGGTTTACCTTACCTGTATGGCGCTGTTGCTTCCGGGAATATGTTCGACGTTGTCATTTTCGCTTTTTTCATCCTTCGCTGATTTTGGATTTTGACAGTTATGTGTCGATTACTTTGTATTCATGAAAGTAAGTTTTCACAATTTTAATATAGACCCCCAGGGCTTAACACAGCATTTAGTATAAAACCTACTTTGAAGAAGAGACAGATGTTTTTAAAGTCAATTTTTTGATGAAATAAAATAGAAATGTGATGAATTTTATTTCTTGTGTGTCTATAATATTATATTTGGTTTGATGCTTTATTGTTTTATACTATTTATGTTGAAGTTCTAATTAATCATCTTAATTAATTGTTTTATTGGCTGTGGCACATGATTTTAAGTATTTAAATATGATTATGGGTGTCACTACTGTATATAATACACACTGAAGAAGGGTAATTCCTGAAAGCTTTGTGATCTTTTAATAAACCTGTGGATTCTTTTGACACTCAACATGTCCATAACATGGAGTTTTTTACATTTAATATTAGAAGATCTCATCTTTATAGTATGCTATTCACTACTGCAAACAATTTTGCCATACTAATAAATTAAACACTAGAGGGGGTAACTTTACTTTTCAGTTTTTAATAATTACTTTTCTGGCTATAGCAAGAATAGACCAAAGAAGAGGCACTTAGATTTTTGGAATTATCTCAGGAATTGTAGCATTAAAATAAAACTAAATATTTAGCGATATTATATCTCTCTGACCATAGAACTTGAATGAAGTTACTAATTTCTTTCCAAAAAGGGGAGATGACTTCACAGTCATATACCATATGCATCCAGTCAGCTATTATTTCAGAATTACTTCTCCAGCATTTAATTCTATTTGATTTACACATAATTGTAATTTTGTTAGGAGTGACAAAAGTTCTGTGTAAGAATTTTCAAGTGAAACTTTTCCAGTATAACGAATGTGTAGTTTTATCTGTAGATTTTAATATTGTTTTCTTGTATTCTTCAAAGAAGTCTTCATTATTAATTATTGAGGAATAGTTCTAATAGGAATTGTCTAAATATGTAAAATCTAACATGAATTTTATAAATTTGTAACAAACATGATTTATTTTTCATTGTATTATTATTGATATTTATTAAGAATTTCAATAATTTTGGGAACAATTTCTTATGTAGGTTAAATATCTTATTTATCATGGTGTTCACAAAGTCCCTAAATATTTGTAAAATTAATTAATTCTCATAATCTTGATCGTATTTGAAACTTAAATTTTCAACAGTATATATATCAGTAACATTTAAGAATCGATGCTAATAAATTATTTTGTTGTTTCAATACTAGCATTTTGTTGAAGTTATGAGTTTCTAAGCAGTCATTTGTATATGCAGTTAGACACATAGAAAATATTAACCCCAGGATTCACGGAGGCTGCAGTTAAACGGAGTGATGTCAGCATGCTTTGCATATTCATGAGAGCATGCTGAATCACACCTAAGTCTAACACGGTCCATGTAAGACAGTAGGGGGCGTGTCCGTAGGCTGAGCCCTGCAAGCGGACACGCCCCCAGAAGTGTAAAAGTGCCCAAAGTAAACACCCACAACAGAGTCCACGGAAATGTGAATAAACACAACACAACACATGCCCCCACAGACTATGAACATAAAATATATATAAATGAACATGTTATATATTTTTTTTAAATTGTAAAGATGTTTAACCATAAGTGCGCTCGTTTGCGCGGGCGTGCCCGTAGCGCAGCTACAGTTAGCAGTCAGTGGGAAAGCATACAAGAACTAAATATGCAAAATAAGCCCGGAAGCAATAGCATAGCGGTAGAGATGTTGGCTGAAAAGCAGGCATTCATGGTTCGAGCCCCCACAACACCGATTTTTTTTTTTTGCAAAATAAGCAGGAAACAAGTCCCTGACAAATATGTACACATAAAACCACAAGTTATGTAAAATGTAATGAAATAGCCCATTTATATTGAAGACATGTGAGGTAACAAAAGAAGAAAAAATGCCAGATATGCCCATAGCTGAGCTACAGTTTAACAGAGTGAGTGCGTGTGCCCGTAGATGAGCAGTGGTTTAACTGGTGCAAAATGAGTGCCCGTAGCTGAGCAGTGGTTTAACACGCTAAATCTATGTGCCCCTAACTGAGCTGAGCGTAATATGCGTGCCAATAGCCAAATGAGGCTTAAAGCAGCGTACCCCATTTGCGCGGAGCTGCACACCGCGCAAACGAGCTAACCAACGGGCAACGTTGAGCAAGCCATATCAAAACTGCCTTTACACAGACACACCCCTCAGTATGTCTAGACAGTCATGAAAAATAAAAAGCAGTGGCCAGGTTTGAACCCAGGATACTATACACCATAGTCAAGGTACAGAACCACTAAGCCATGACAGCAGTACCTGTAAATGCAATAATAGCTAATATATAGGAATGAATACAAACTAGAGCATGACAATGCAGGTTTACTGAAGTTGATACAATTCCAAAATGGCCAATCACAGATATGTGCGGGAAAAACGGACTATATAAGCCCCATAGGCAGGAATACACAGCATAAATGATTGTAGAACTGACCTGCAGGCAGAATGACAGGAGTAGGAGAGGGTAGTCGCTTTCGAGCACAGAGGTGGGGTGTTGAGGAGTCCAGGTACATGGTCTGGCTCCTAGTTCATAATCATGAGGCCCAACTCATGCAGGGCCAGGTCCTCTGGGGAGCATACAGGGCTGAGGCGTGGGACCGGTTGGCTCATGATTTCACCAGTGCCACAGGGATTCCAAGGACTGGTGAGCAGGTCCGTCACCACCATGCAGACCTGAAGAGATGCAAGCAGGACCAACTGAACCTTTGGATCCAGGAGGCCCGGCAAACACCCAACGCCCCACTACTGAGTAAGTAACATTTAATTATGTATGTAAGAAATTAAACTAGCTGATATTATGGAGATGTGTATTCCAATATTACTTCATTTATATTAAAGCTGCAGGTGTCCGTTCTGCGAACCGCAGAGCCTATGGCGATAGGCTGGTGCGGTTGCGCCACCAGGCAGGTCAGTAATCCACTACCACTAACTGTAAAGAAATATAAAAGTATGACAGTCAGCAAAAGAGTGCAGTGTAGTCAGTAAGGAATAAAATCTGCAAGTAACAGTGTGAAAGTGTATGCAAGTATTGCTTTATTACAAGAGTTTTCAGCCTGTAAGTTTAACCTAAACATGAAACTGTCCGACATATATTCTGAAATAAAAATACCCTGCCTGTAAGAAAATAGTACACAACCTGCAGCAGGCTGAAAAGTATAGCTGCAGAAGATGATGAAATCACATGTGTGAAATATATCCCTGTGGAAATACTGAAACATGACAGAAGTGAGACTGCTGGAAAGGATTGTAATAACTACTGTTAAAACATGTCAATAAAGCCTAGAAGTACCATCCTGAATAGTAAAATGAAAGCAAGTGAGAGAGTGTGAGAAAGTGCCATGAATCCAGAAATACAGTAGTAATAACCCCTGAATAAAGTATACTGCAGTCAAGACAGAATGAAATGCATGTGAGATTCAAAACCAAACAGCAAAATCTGTTCAAAGTGTTGCTGCATCTGGAATGTGTATCCCAAAATCAGGATATGTTGCTCTCAGTCTGCAATATGCAGATAGGATGTTTGTCTGATATACCAAACATCCACACTTGTCTACAGCTATATAAAGCAAATGTAGCCCTGATGTAGCTGAACAAAGCTAGATATGAATGTGTATGAAGAACCATAAAATGTATATTGATGTTGCATTAACAGTCCTATCACCAAGTTGAAATAGTTATCATATAGGAAACTGTAGTTAGAACAGTAGTGTGTATATAACTGTAGCTATTAGAAATGTACAGCATATGTATTGTTATTTGAAGGTGTTAATATTACTTTCTTCACCCCACCCTATAACCACATATAACCCATTCCACATGAAAATGGTATGTGCAATCACAATTAACACCCCTGGACGTTTGTCCTGTTGGGTCATATATATTTGCATGTCTGTTGATGCATCTGCCCTGTTCATACATCCACACCTGATGGCCTGTTGCCATCAAGTTAACCCTGCATGTTGTTGGACTGTGTATTTCTGTTCAAATTATGCATGTGTTATGCACGCTGTTCAATGGTGTGAATATCTGGGTGTTTGGTTAATGGGAATACTAATGCATGCTGTTACAACTAATTGTGAATGGTATTATATGTCACTAACCCAAACTGTCATGACATAATGCAAAACATAGTACGACAGGGAAGGCAGGTTCCAGCGGACCCACCTTTCCCACCTCAGCTGGCGAGTGCACCTGGCACTAGTGCCGAGTCCGGACCCTCCTCCGGTGGCCCTGTGCCACCTGCGGGTGGAAGCGCTGCAGGGGATGGGGCTCGCCCCCCCTCTGCAAGTGTGGCCGGAGGAGGATCACCACTCACCCTCCGTAGCGTCCGGACTGTGGTGCATAGGGAGATTCGGGACTCTGTTCTCGAGCCCCTACGCCAGCTCGAGGCACAGGTGGCGCAACTAACGGGCATGCCTGTAGCCCCGCCTATACAGCCCCCAGCACAGCCCTGTCCTGGGCAGTGAAGGAACAGTGGCAACTGCCTATGGGTGGGGATATCAGTTCCACTGTTGCCATCTGTGGGCTCATGGGCTCTGGATATCCAAACCTCCATCCCCGTCAATTGTGTAACCCCCCCACACATGTCATACACCGCCCCTGTATGCATCTTGTTTGTCTTGTCTGTTTACCTACCCAACCTACCTCCTCAGCTGTACAGACTACCTTCACCTGACATACCACTCTCACCTGAAAAAATAAAAAAAAAAAGGGCACTCTGTACTCACAAAAAAATGACGCCCCATACATAGCTACCCATTCCGCACACATGTCTACTGGACATGGAACCTATCAATTACAATTGGCTGTACAGCAAGTATTATTGTTGTCCTGACACATCTCTCAGGGGTGGAAGGTTTCAAATGTCACACCAAATTACATACATATGCACAGCTGTTGCTGATGAAGAAATGGGCAGCTATGGGCCTTACCTACATCCCTCCTGCACATCCCAAGCTTGTTTCCCTACTGTCTTACCCTCTTTGTGACCCCTTTTTCACCACTTTCCTGTCTCCCCATTTTCTTTTCTTTCAAAGAAAATAGCGCGGGTGTGCGCAAGAGTAAGCATGTTTAAGCGGTTGTAAGCAGGTGTGCGCGGAGCTAACCGCCAGTGCGCATGCGTGAGCTCCGCGCAAACCAGCGCTAACCCGGTTACAACTGCTTAAAAGTGCCTTAGTCACTTTGATTGACAGGTCCTGTACTCAGTTCAAAAGCAAAATAAAATCCCACTGTGAGTCCCGAACCCAGGACCTTGGAAACAGTAGTCTGCATGACTTACCACTAAGCCATGACTCTTATACAAGAACATTGTGCTAAAATAAATATATCATGTAATAGTAGGAATGAATGTAAAGGGAATATAAATGTGTAGTACACAAAGCATACCATTTAGAATTACTATCAAAACTAGTGGATTTCCATAATAGTAGTGTGTGAACAGAAACAGCCATGCTAGTTGGAAGCTAGTAGGTAATAATGTCACTATAGCACCTTGCAAGCCACACACATACTCACAGCAGGATAAGCACTGCCCATACCCCACAACCTCTTACAGGAACACATCTGGACCAAGTAATACAATATGTGGAGCAAAGGCCCAAAACCAGGGACACATTACAAATAATGCTACAACAAACGCAGACAGTTCAGAGAGTAACAGGGTCTGCACTTTGTGGGATGTTTGGAAGGGTATGCAGTCTGAAACTTGAATGTTTGTCACCATATTCTGACTTGAGCCCAGAGTGACTTGCCAGAAAAAGGTGTGCATGAGATAGTGACCAAAATATGAGGCAGAAATGTGGACAACCTGCAAATATCTGTACACATGACGGGTCTGACACCACCATATTTGAATAGTTAAGAGCCTAGACATAGCAACAGTGAATGACTTACAGGGATGCCCCACAGACCCCATGTGAAATGTACAAACAGTAGGCAGAAAGGTGTAACACATGCAATGGTAACTATGGAATCCTGAAAGTATTCATCACTTGCATGGCAGAAAAAGTGTAGTAATACATATGCTCATGCTAACCCACAGTCACAACTGCAGCATACCAGACATTTTAATGGGTGTACCCCACTGATATGTACCATTCCATGAGGCACATAACAGATGAACCTGAAAGTCTCTGGGGCCTGCTCAGCAGCATATTCAAATACCCTAATAGATGTCAAGGCCCACACCATGGCCAGACCACACTGCATGCTGTAACACCCTAGCAAATATAGCAAGCATTCCAAGGTGTGAATGTACATGGAAAATAGGAAAGCTACAGCAGCACACTACAGTCAAGACACCTAGCAGGCATACAAGTAGTGACTGTAAAGGGAAACTATTGAAGCCTTAGCAACAAAGTGCAAGCAAAAGTGAAAGGAAAGCACACACACACACACACATTAACAGTAGTAGTAGTTGTAGGTGTCAGTGAACATACACAGTTAGTACAGGAAACTGGAGAAATGAATGGAGGAATGTTAATCTACAACACACCTGGAAATATGAGAGAGATACCAACCTTTACACTCTCAGAACATTGTCCACAGCATAACAACATGGTCCCTGGCCTTAAAATCTGAAAGGGTTACGCCTATCTCACATACCTTTTTGTAGCACTGTTCTGAAATCACAGTGAGAACTGCAATCAGTACACAACTGGCTGCATGCAATTAGCAAATGCTGGCTAACAATTGGTGCAGAAGCCATCACATGGGCGTATGCAGATACCTACACAAGTATGCTGTACTCCCAGCCCACACATGCAATACTTTCATTGCACCCTGAGAAGGACGTGAGAGACAGACAGAGAGAGAGAGAGAGAGAGAGACAGAGACAGAGAAAACTGCAATTAAGCAGACACAAAAAAACTGTTCAGCAACAGCTACCTGAAAGCTGACAACTGGGAAGTGGAGCAGCAGGACAGAGAACCAGACGGCAACACAAGCAGCTGTGACAAACACAGGTAATGTAAAGTAATACTATAAAGGTCTACATACTGTGAACCCTCCATATGTGTCATTGGTCTGTATCCATATGTATATGAAGATGTGTAAAGGGCAGGAGACATACAGCAACTATCAGTGAAGGCTGTACATACATTTGTATGTGAGAGCATCTATGTGCACATATCAATGTTGGTTGATTGTAGGTTGTAGTGCCATGTACAAAGTAGGTTTCACAGTTATGTATGTTTAGCAGTATGTCAGTGTGTGTATACAGTATGGTAGACAAATATGTTGATATACCTGTCTAACATATGGATACGTATGTATGTGAACATATGTATGTGTATCTATATATATATATATATATATATATATGATATGCATATATGTATACATACATAGAGAGAGAGATGCAGGAATACATAGACAGATGTAGATAGAATATTGTACAAACATATCTATGTAATGCACACATACAGATATAGATATATGTAGATATGTATACATAGACAGACTGATCTGACTACCTACAGGTATGACTGTATATGACGACCTGCAACACAGCCTGTCCCACCCCCTCTGTCACTCACACCCCTTCTGTGCCCCCCCTTCCACATCTATAGCAATATATGTACATCAATATATATATGTGTATATGTATACGGACATATATATATATAGTTATATAAAGATTTATATATATATATATATATATATATATATATATAGATATATACATATATATATATATATATATATATATATATATATAGAGAGAGAGAGAGAGAGATGTATATAAAGTCTGAATGAGGCACAGGCGTACAGATGTATTGCAACAGGTGCCTGGTGACAAAGGCATGGAGTGAACACCAGTGTCAAAACCGGAGTACCATACCACATTCCAGATCACCTACACCAGTAACCACCTGATATGTTATTGGCTGCCCACCACTGCATGTGCCAGGGGTGAATAGGGTCATAAATGTGTACAATAGTGGCCCCAATGATATTCACAGTGGCACACTATCCCTGGAATACCTGCACATGGTATGTGTCAGCGGACATGGTGTGTCAGCTATGGACATGTAGGTCGGTGTACCCCTCCACACCACATAATGGATGCCATGGTATGGACCTCACATGACAGCTTCAGATATGGAGAAGGACACAGTGACATGTACAACACTGTGACAATGCACTCAAACACATTACCAATGCACAGTGACTGACAACACCACAGAGTACACATATGCTACCCACATAGAGGTTACCACTCCTGGATTTACATTTGTAAGTCACACCCATGACAGATGTCCAACAACCATAGTAATACCTCACACCATCCACAACCTAAATGTCTGCTGTGTGTCATCCGTGCCACTGCAATAGAGTGCACATGTGGAGGTAAGAGTTCCTACCCACAGATAAGACATACCCTGCAATAACCAACACAGTGTTAAGAAGCAAGACTCCCCATGAGTACATGTCACACATACCCCTGCTGAATGTTAGTCAGATAGGTAATATGCCATATGAGTCACCCTGTGTAACTGTGTGACAGCAGCAGGTACCATCACACCACATGTGTCACAATGGTTGGGTAGCAGAACAGTACACTGCTGTAGTCCCAGGGGCAATAGCATAGTGTATAGTATTGTATTGTAATGTAATGTATTGTGTTGTATTGTATTGGTATGTTGAGGTGCCTCCTTCGTGGAGTGGAACCACTGCTGCTGTGCGCCAGTGTACAGATACATATCCTGTAGTCAGGCTAGTGTTACATAGCACTTCTATATGTGTGTTTAGCTCCTGTCAGAGTTTATGTAGCATGCAACTGGGGATACCATCAGGTCCCATCCACGTTGTGTATTCTGCTGTCCTGAGGGTGGCTCTCTCCTGGACATCTGTGATGACAGGGAGGTTACGGTCAGCTGGGATAACTATGCCTTATTTTGGGGGAGAGGGCAGGGTGACACCTGCACTGAACCTGTCTGCCACAATGTTCTCGATATCTGTGGTGTCAGTGAAATATTTGTTGTTGTGTACTACCTATGGGCATAGAGGATGGATCCTGACCAGGTTGCTAACATAACTGAAGAAAGCCTTCTGGTTATCTGTAGTGTCCCTCTTGATTTCCCTCTCAAAGTTGCCCATGGATTTTGTATGATGGAAAATAGATCCTTACTAGTGCTGCTCAGACATGCCCTCCCTTTATGGCATTATGCTCTGTCTTGCAGTAGCTTCCATCTTCTGTAATACAATCTGTCTATGGCTGGGGTCCACCAGACAGGATGCTGTCCCTTTGTGGAGAGTGTCTTGGTCATATATGGGATTGCATGATCCATGCATTCTCGGAGATGTCTGTAGAAAGCAATTGTGTATGGGTCAGCATTGTGGGTTGTATCTGCCACTGGCCCAGTGGGCTGAAAGGATACCATGTCACTGTTACAAAGTGTAAAGTTTGTATCTGTAATGTTATGCACTATAGTCGTTTGTGCTGGTGGTGGAGGTGGGATATGTATATCCAGGGCAATCAGTGTGTGGTCAGCTCACAGTAGTTGATGATGTAGGCCATACAGTACCTAGATACAAACCCCCAGAGTGAGGAGGTGCTCTTGACCTGAATCAGTGTTCTGACTGCTGGGGTTTGGTAGTATGTCGTATGGAGTGTGCCAGGTACTGTTGCACAGTTGCTGGCTGAGCACTGATACCTGGCCATCTACATGTGTATCCACCAATAGACAGACAGATGCCACATATGTGAGATGTTGTATCATAACAGTCGAGTAGCATGTGTAGTATGTGTGCCAAATTCTGCTGACATATATTGCTGATACCAGATTATTTTCTTTCTCAGGTACATGGCCCACCCGCGGAATCCCACCTACTCCACAGCTGAGGATGAGGAGATACACCAGAGCCTGGTGCGGGATTATGCAATACTCTTTTCCTGCACCAACTAGAATCAGCAGGAGAGGGCTGCACTGTGGCAAGACCTTGTCCGTCGGGTAAATGACATAGGCACGCATAATAGGACATATGAGCAGGTACGACATCACTGCAGTGATTTAATTAGACATGTCCATCAGCGTGCGTCGGATATCCACAGGCAACAGGTCGCCACAGGTGGTGGGGTGGCTACACATACCCCACTCACCAGACTGGAGGGACTACTCATGAGTGTAGTGGCTCCAGTCCGCCAGCAACAACAACAGCAGCAGACATGCATTATGATGGAGGCTGGAGCCACGCAGCAGCAAGACAGTGAACGTGCAGGTAATATGCCATATGTATAGTTGACTGTTGTGTACACTGGTAGTTAATGCATGTGTGAGGTGTGTCCTTGGTTTGTAGCTGTCACCATAGAATTTAATGTGCAAGTGTGATATCCTCAATATTAGCAGCTGACCTGTGAAATGCGACTGTTGTACTACTGACCTGTATCATACTCGGTAACAATGGCACAGTTGTGCCCACTGACATTAGTTTCTTCATGTCTGCAGGACCCTCTGGTATAACAGCAATGCAGCCTATCCATGCTGGTGAGTGTGTATTAACAATTCCTGTAATAGTGTTGATAGTAATAGTACTATTTGGCTCACTTAGTAGTGCTCTTTGTATGCATGTAGGTGTGTCTTTGTCTGTGTGTTGATATTACGCATACTGAGTACTGTACAATTGTGTGAAACTGTGTGTATGTGTGCATGTGTGCATGTGTGCACGTGTGCACGTGTGCATGTGTGCATGTGTGCACCTGTGCATGTGTGCAACTGTGCATGTGTGCATGTGTGCACCTGTGCATGTGTGCATGTGTGCACCTGTGCATGTGTGCATGTGTGCACCTGTGCATGTGTGCATGTGTGCATGCGTGCACATGTGCATGTGTGCATGTGCATTTGTGCACCTGTGCATGTGTGAATCGCTGGTAATGTGTAGACATTGTAAACTGTGTTTCCTGTTTCCCTCCCACAGGTTCTGTTGCTGCTCTGGTGTCATGTAGCAGGGAACCTGAGTCAGGTGCCGTGGGTACTGATAATGATGACATCTGTGTAATAGCACAGGAAAGTATGCCAGGGTCTGCCATTGGTCAGCCAATTGACAGTACACAGCTGTCAACCCCATCAATGCGCACAGTTATCCTGTCAATATAACCTTTGTCACCAATGTCCCTAGGTGATGGACAGCATACAGTGGGCATTGACCAGGGTAATGTGGTATCTGTGGCAAATGCCTCCCCACACAGCAGCCATGGGCATGGCCCAGAGATGGTACCACACAGACAGATGTCCAGGGGTTCTCATGGGAGCATCCATGGGCGTACTGCCCCTGTCAGACATGCCCACAGAGGTCTTACAACCTCAGCTATGTTTCGGGCTGTCATGCAGGCACAGTCACGTATGGAACGGTACACCAGACAGGGTCTGAGGGAGCTGACAGCATGTCGCACAGCCATGACTGACAGTATGCATGACATTGCGGCTGCCATCTGTGATTTCACCGATGTTATAGACAGACATTGTGGGGACATATTAGACTGGTTCCACAACTACATGTCCATGAGCCAGGGCGATGGTGGGCGGTTGAGGCATCGACGTGGCCGTATGCCAGCAACAGCAGCAGCTGGCAGTCGTCGCGGATGACAACAGAGCCGCGGCCGTCCCCGTAGTGCCAGCAGCAGCCCCAGCAATGCTGGGTCTGTGCTGTCATCAGACCACCCCAGGAGACCACGTGCATGTGGCTCTGGCCAGGCCTGACAGGGATCTGTGTCCAGTCAACGAACACCTGCTTCTGATGACAGTACCCAGTCTGGGTTGGTACTGGATACGGTCCATAGCACCCCTGCAAGGCACAGGTACCGTATCCGTGGCCAGAGACACTGATCTGTATGATCTGGCAGGTACAGTCTGTGGCTGTCCACAAACACCAGTATATGGCAGCCATGAGGTGGAACTGTGTGCATCCATATACACATGCGAATTGACAACACCTAGGGCTACCGCATACACTCACACACTGCATCAACATTGCCCCACCTTCTACTGCTGTCCCTCACCAACACACATACACATACATGTCAATTGGTTGTATCTGTGGCTGACTCAGGCATACCAAGTTCACACCCTGTGCATATGATGAAACTGTGCCACCTCCTGCAATCTGTAACAACTGTGCAGGTACAGGTTAACATGTTGCTGATGCACAGAGTGACCACATAGATGTGTAGTAATAGTATCATGTTGTTAACAGTACTGTGTGCTGAATTAATTGTGGGTATATCACAGCATGCCTGATGCAGTAAGTGTGTGATTGTCATGTCCTGTTGTCTACACCCATGGTAAGTACCATAGTGTATCATCTGCACATGTTGGCATACTGGTGGTAATGATGTCAACAGAAGGCTACATACATAGGTAGCACAGGGATAGGGTAATGAATGTAGTAATACACAATGATGGACATGTAAATTGCAAGTGGCATGTTGCCCACACTAGACTCTGCAATGCAGATGTTTGAGGATGTTGATATGTGTGCAGTACTACACGACTGGTACAGGACACACAGGAGCACCCTAGCACTGCATGCTCACATCTCATACCATGCTAGACAGCCCCAACACACATAACTAACTGTCACAGGAGGGAGAGTCCCCATGTATGTCAGGGATACTGTGGTGGCAGGCCAGGTAGCATACATCCTACTAAGTATGGAACCACTGAGTGAAGGCTCAGTGTCTGTTATTTGACATGTGTATTACTGCAGGTATGAGCACATGGGTTTCCATCCAGTTATTGTACATCCTGACAGTACATGGTCTGTACACTTGTGTGCACTGAGACTGGACCCTAGCCATCGGTCCCGTGTATTTCCATGTACATGTGCATAGTGCCTGCATATCTGCAGTGTTACCTACTGGAACTGGTGCAGCTTGTTTGTTGTACAATGGACTACATGCAGCCCTGTTTACTGTAGCTTTGTTTGCATGCATGTTTGCTTGCAATTACCCTGGAATACTGATCACACCTGCAATGCATAGCTATAGAGCTTCTGTGGACTCCTAGTGCCATCTGCATAGCTTACTATATGTATGTCCATGTCCCACTTGACAGGATGTCACTGTTTGTCCTGTTCACATGTACATTGCCTGTGACACAGTGCATATGACTTACCTGGCATGTGTCCACGTGAGCAGTCATATATGCTACTGCTAACTAATCACAGGCACTACACCTTCACATATTCATCTTCTGTTGAACTACCTGCTTCGCTAGGGACGGCCTGCACCTGTCACCCCTGGGCTTTCAGATATTGGCAAAGGCTCTTGCTACCCCCATAGTGCCTGTATTAGGCAAGGCTCAAATGACAAACCCACCTTCATAGGTATCACAAGGGATAAGAAACTAAAAGTAATGCTACCCAACGCCAGAAGTCTAGACCTCCAGATGCATGCACCCAAAACACTCCTTGGCATGGAGAACATCGATATCTGCGCAGTAACAGATGCCTGGTTCAGGGCTACTGAGAGCACACCAGCACTACCAGGTTTAACCTGGTTGATTTCTTTGAAACTATCACCAAGGCCATTGATGAGGGGAAGGTGGTTCACACAGCCTACCTGGACCTTGCAAAAGCCTTCACAACATTACCCCACTTGGGCATTCTAGAGAAGCTCACCAGCTTAAATATAAGCCCCTATGTCACTAGATGGATTGCGCAGTGGCTCAAGGACAGAACCCACATGGTTAGCATTGCTGGAGCCATGCCAGACTCCAAACCAGTTACGAGTTGTGCCCCACAAGGCTCAGTCCTGGGACCTCTCTTGTTTGGTATATATTTATTGGAGGTACAGGCCAACACGGATGGACTGTGGCTGACCAAATATGCAGATGACTGTGAACTGGCCACCATAATAGACTCTCCAACCGACACAAGCGTCTTCCAAAGGGGTATCATAGAAACAGACAACTTGTGCCAGAGCCATGGCCTTCAGCTGAACAGTGTTTAGAAAGGGGAATGTGCATCCTGTAGTCTGTTCACCTAGTTGCCAAAAGGGACATTGTCCTCACCCCCCTCAGACATAAACACACACTTGCCAATTGCAGGATTCAAACCCTTGCATGACTATGTTATGACACTTGAGATGGACACGCTAGCAGAGTGTGCTATTCGCATTACTGAGAAGTTTTTCTTCTCTTGCTGTACTTATAGGGTGCTGACATCATCAGTGTTTAGAAAGGGAAATGTGCATCCTGTAGTCTGTTCTCCTAGTTGCCAAAAGGGACATTTCCCTCACACACAATTGCACACACACTAACCCCCCTCAGACAAAAACACACATGTGCCAATTGCAGGATTCAAACCCCTATCTGACTATGTTATGACATTCGAGACTAACACATTAGCAGAGTGTGCTATTCGCATTACTGGGAGGTTTTCCTTCTCCTGCTATACTTATAGAGTGCTGACATCATCAGTGTTTGGAAAGGGGAATGTGCATCCTGTAGTCTGTTCTCCTAGTTGCCAAAAGGGACATTTCCCTCACACACACTAACCCCCCTCAGACAAACACACACACTTGCCATTCGCATGATTCAAACCCCTACCTAATTATATTATGACACTTGAGACGGACGCATTAGCGGAGCACGCTATTTGCATTACTGGGAGGTTTCTCTCCTCCTGCTGTACTTACAGAGTGCTGACATCATCGGTGTTTAGAAAGGGGAATGTGCAACCTGCAGTGTGTTTTCCTAGTTGCCAAAAGGGACATTTCTCTCCCACAGACTTACACACACACCAACCCCACTCACACACACACACTGAGCATTTGCATGATTCAAACCCCTACCTAACTATGTTATGACACTTGTGACAGACGCATTAGCAGAGCACACTATTGACATTACTGGTAAGTTTAGTTTCTCCTGCTGTACTTATAGGGTGCTGACATCATCGGTGTTTAGAAAGGGGAATGTGCATCCTGTGGGGAGGCAGACACCAAGCACACTCTGGCTAAGCTGTCATTCCCTAGGGCAAAAAGCCTAGTGTTGACCTCTACACCCATATGTTTAATTGTCAAATGCACATTATTTGTTGCTGATAGACTGTTTGCACATCTTTATTGCCATAGCATTCCCTGTTTGTATGAACAACTTGTGCATCTGTGGAAGATGTTTGCATATGGGAGGGATCCACTATATCACGTATGTCTCTGTAGTCATTTAACTGTGTGCACTGGGCAGACTGCTGTAATGTGGTTGGTTCCTGGAATAACACATAAAAATACCAGATATGTGTGTCCAACTGCTAAACTGAGATTTGGCCTAAGTGTGTGAGCATGCCCAGTTCAGCCTTCCCATGGCATGTTGTCTAACATATGTCTCATTTATCAAAGTGTGTGAGCATGCCCAGTGTGAGCATTCCATATGTTGGACTCTGCAGCCCACCACATTTGTGGATGAGTGTGAACTTCAACAAATATCACCCGTTTATGGTTGTGTGTTGTGTGTCGTGTTGTGTAGTTACTGTACAACTGCTTTGTGTGTGAACACAACAGGATTATACTGTGCCTGCAGTGTTTGCATGGGATACTTTGCATACAGTTGTCAACATCCTTTCACACTGACCTAACACTGTAGTACTGTATAGTGTACTGGTAGTACTTTGACTGTGGTGGACAGTATCCTGGGCTTTAGTGCTACCACTGCTTTACATTTCAATAGTGGGCACTACAGCCTGGTTAGGGGCCAGTTGTGTACATCTGACCATGTTGCATTCTGTTCAGATATGAACTACTTAAACCAGGCTTGTCCAACATTGGTAGTGTATTCCACAACATAGGTGTACATTTGCAAACACTAGCGATGTGCCCTAGTCCATGTCTAATGCTAGTTGGAGAGTGTGTTTGTCCTTCAACACACATTGTAAGTGGAGTTTGCCATGACATATGTCATGGTTAGTATACTGTGCCTCTGTCTACCTGTGACATGACAGTGATACCCAGGATAAAGCTACCATCTCCCATCCACTCATCAAGATTCCTATTGAGGAAGATTGATAAGTGACTCTATGGGTAGCCTGTACTGGGGGTTCACTCATGGGTGGGGTGGCTTCTGTGTTATGGATCATGCAGTACAGCTTGTCCTATGTAAGTCAGTGCTGGGGTTCAGGTCTCTCATGTGCATAGCTCACTGCCATTCAGATTGTACAAGGTGCAGCATGTTTATTGATACCAGCAACACAGGCAACACATGGCATCTGTGCAAGCTCTTTGATACTCCTGGTGAGGTACTGTTGGGGACTTTACGGTTGATGGAGGTGTCTGCTGAGGTACATCCCACAGGGGCTATTGTAGTCAATTGTACCGCTGATGAAGGATGACTGCAGAGCCACAATGACCTCCCCTTATCTAGATCTGACAACCTTCATGATTAGGTGGGTATATGGTATGTTTCTGTAAACACTACAGCACATGTTTGTCCAATGCCGGATATCTATCACCTTGTGTCCCCAGGTCTCTCATTACATGTTAACTACATAATGGGTTAACACCTATGTGGTAATTGGTGGGCACTTACTGTATATCCACGGGGGTTGACTATACACGTTTCTGCAATTAGCTTGCTGACATGGCTATGGCACCAGTTGTCTGTTTCTATGTGGCCCTTTTGTGGGATGCTTTTGTCAGCTGGTGGATCATATGTGGTGAGCAGTTTGTAGTCCTCTGCAAACATGTTCGGACACAGTCCTTCCATGTTTGCCTGTACCTATGGGACATATATGCCAGACGAGGGAGATCCCAGGACAAAGCTTTGTGTGATGCCAGTTATATCTGGTTTGTAGTCTGACATGGCTGCAGCATGTCTGACCATGTCTGTTCTGTCCTTGGTCTGGTTTGCAACCCCTCTACTGACATGGGGGTTTATATTTAAGCTGGTGAGCTTATCTATAATGAACACGTAGGGTATTGTATAGAAGCCTTTGCAAGGTCCAGCTACGCTGTGTGGACCACATTGCCCTCATCAATGACCTTAATGACTGTTTCAATTGAGTCAAACATGTTTAGGGGCAGGATCTGCACTTGAGAAAGCCACACTGGGTAGGGTCCGTGTCAGTAGGTCCCCAATATCTTTATGTCTGTGGTACATGCTGATCCTTTCCATAGCTGTGCAGACCGAGCTTCTCAGGATTCTGGGGTAGTAGTTTTCAGTATCCATTCAGGCAACACCTTTGTTGAGAAGGACCACTGTTGTTGTACACTGCTCTTTGGGTACATATTCTGTGGTAAGGCTGACATTGAGCAGTAGTGTGGTTTGGCATTCCATTCATCTTGGAGTCCATGTTGCACTAAGCCCAGGACACCATCTCATACCATTGCTGCTGTGTGTTTTGCTTTGTAGATGTTGGCTGTTACCTCAGCATCTGCAATGTCAGGGGGCCAGCAGTCTGCTGGGATAGATATTCTGCATTCGGGGGGGGGTGTTTGCACTGCACCTGTCAGGATGTATGTTGGCAATATGTGTGTGTGTTTGTGATATTTGTGTGATTCAGGGCATATCTGTGAATTCCCAACATGGTTCCTACCATCAGTTGTGAAAGCCTTGGGATTATCCTTAGTGTCCTGTACAATTTGTATCTTCATAGGTTCATAGGTTAAACTAGGCTATCCACCCTAGGGCATTTGTTAGCCTAGCCAGAGTGTGTGTGGCTTTTGCCACCCCTTGCTATGTGAATATTATGGCCATTTATGATTTGCTTTGCTGTGCCTCTGTCTGGACATGACACAGTGAAGACCCCCAGTGTAACTCTACAATCATCCATCCACTTGGCAAGATTCCTGTTGAAGAGTGTCAGTGAGGGGCTCTGCCTAACATGGAGTGGGATTCTGGTCCAGGGTGTGGGGAGCCTCTGGATTATATATCTGTCCCACCAGCACATCCTATTTCATTATTTGTTGAGGTTGACATCTCTCACTCTCACAGCTCCGATGGATTTGACTTTTCTGGGGTGGAGCATGTCCATTACTCCTGTGTTGAGCATGGCCTTCTACAACAGGCATGCAATGCCTCTGTGTAGGCAGTATGTGACTGCATTCAGCTGGGGTGTCTACAGCCAGGCAGCATATGACATATATTTGAGACCCTTTATCCTCTTGGTGAGGTACCTTTGAGGTCTTTCTAACTGCTGCAGGTGTCAGGTAAGGTACATCCCATATGAGGCATTGTACTAGATTATGGGTGTGATTAGAGAACAGTATAGGGGCACAATGACCTCTGTTGACGTAGATGTGAATCCTTTCCTGATACGGTGTCAAATGTAGACAGTCTTCCTAGCCACATTGGCAATGTGGGTGTCACATAACAGGTTACTGTCCACTTGTGTCCCTACGTCCCTGGTCACTCCTTCCATACATAATGGTTTACCACCTATGTGGTAATTTGTGGTACCTTGTTTGGTATTTGGTGGGACATTCATACTGTCCAGTGTCTTCAGGATGGCTGGGTGGGGTTCCTGTGTGTGAGAGTGTGGTCTGTAGCATGCTACAGACTGTACAGCAGTCTTGCCTACAGTTAGTTGCACATGGGTGGGCTCCAATGCCTTGTGCATTGTCAGTTACCTGGACGTATGGGTGTCTGTGCTGACTATGGATACTCACCCTCCTTTTATGTTTTGTTCCAGGTTTTGGGGCCATGACACATGATACGTGGTATAACCTGGTAGTGCTGGTGTGCTGTCAGGAGGCTTGCAGCAGGTTTCTGTCACTGCACAGACATCGATGTTCTCCACACTGGGGATGGCCTTGGGAGCATGCATATTGGGGTTTACACATCTGGCATTGGTCAGCATTTCCCTTATGTTTCTTCCCACTTATGTTTTCTAGGGTGGTGAGTCTGGGTCAATCTTTTCAGCCTTGCCTACAAAAGGCTCTATGGAGGTGGCAAAGGCCTTATCCAATATTCAGACGCCCAGGGGTAACAGGTGCAAGCCATCCCAAGAACAGCTGCGTGGCTTGTCAAGCATGACATCCCAAGCAGACATTGGATCCCCTTGGAACGACACCAGTAAGTGTGCCACTTGCTATGACTGATCATTCCGTGTTTGTAATGTGGCATTATTCTTGGTAAGGGTAGGATGCTGCAAACGGTGAGTGTCATACCGGCCTGGACTACATAATCAGAGAGCTCATCTATGTCTCTTTTCATGTAGTCTAGGGAGGTACATCTCAGGTCATTCACACCAGCATGGACTATGACTGCATCATATTTCTACTTGCTTTGGAGTGACCTGCATACTTCTGTTGTGTGGCATATTGTGGCAGCCTACAGGCAGCTTACTGTACCCTTTCCCTTGTTCAGTCTGGTGTGCGGGACAGCAGTGTGTCTGACTATGGAGTCACCTATTACAACTGTATCAGGCATGTTGTTTCTCCTTCTGGCCTGTGACTGTTTGGCACACCAGCTTTGTGTACTATGTGTTGCATGTGCTATGTTTGGAGGTTGTTTGATTGGGTGTCTGCTTTTTGGCCTCTGTTGGTGTGCTGTGTTTGTAATTTGTGCCTCCGGGAATGTTTATCTGTGTTTATGTGTTTGGTTTGCAGTTGTGATAGGTCTATGTGGGACTGTGTTTGTGGTGTGTGTGGTTACCTTCTCCTCCTGACTAGTTTTGGGAGTACTGAGTTGAGGGAGCTCAGCCTCCAGTTTGGATAGATGGTTGCATCTCACACATATATTTGTATTTCTTGGGTGGAGTTGGGGGTTGTCTGTGTACTTGGGGCAGGTGTAACATTGCCTCAGGATTCACAGATTCAACTTGTTGTGGCTGGCCTTAGTGGATTGTATGTGTGGACAGATTTTATTGCCATACTACTGATCAGTGATTACTTCATTGTTTATGTTTGCTCTATCATGTAGTAGCTTCCTCATTCTCTTGCATGGTTTGGTTATGGCTGGTGTCCACCATGCCAGATTCCTCGTGTATGGCATTGTGTCTTGTTTTAATTTAGGATTGCATAATCCAAGCATTCCTGGCAGTGTTCATGGAATGGCTGTATTACAGGTTCTGAGGTGTGGCCCATATTTTGCACCTGCACAGGACCTTTAATGGATTCCACATCAGTTTGGAGGAGTGCAAATATTGCTTAACACATGTTTTCCACTGTGGTTTTCTGACCAGGGACTGTGGTCAGGATTTGTATATCCAGTGTGATTACTCTATGGTCTGGTTTTACCAGTGAGCAATACACTTCTCATCTTGCCATCCAGTACCCATGTTGCTGATTATCACATCCAGTATGCTTACCCCTCTTGTGGGAGTGGTACGTTGTTCCTGGGCCTTTTGGTTTATGGATTCTATGAACTTTTGTCCTACACTGTTGGAGCTAGTATAATGCTCCCAGTCTATGTCTGGGTATTTTCAGTCACCCAATATAATGTGGTTTGGAGGACTTGATATATTCATGTATTCCAGCATAGGCCAGGTGCAGTTCCTGGTGTTGGGACAGTAGTCTGTAGCAGGCTATAAACTGGGGGCAGTTTTAGCCACTGTTACTTGACCATGGCTAGTCCATGCTGCTTTTGTTGTGGTACCAACATGGGGGTGTGGTTATCCTTGACAATTCTTGCTAGTCACCCTCCTTTTGTAGCTTGTTCCATGTTTTGAGGCTGTACAGCACAGTATGAGGTGTAACCTGGTAGTGTTAGGGTGCTGTTGTGAGCCTTGTCTCAGTTTTCTGTTACAGCAGATATCAACATTCTCCATACTGGGTGAGTTTAGACTGCATGCATCTTGCTGTTTTGACTTATCCCTTATCTTATTCTTATCCCTTCTGATACCTATGGAGATAGGTTTGTGTTTTGAGCCTTACCTATTCAGGGCACACTGTGGGTAACAACAGCCTTTGCCAGTATCCATACGGCCTGCACTGATAGGTGCATGCCAGTCCTAGCAGGTGGTGCATCATGTCATGCTCAGCATGTCATCCCAGACTGGCACACATTGGATCCCCTTTGACTAACTGCGATACTTCAGTCAATTATTGCACTTGATCATCTCTTTGTCATGTTGTGGCATGATGCTTGGTGAGGGTAGGATGTTAGTCAGGGTCCTCAGGTGTGCATATAGTACATGGTGTTACATTACTTAACACATAGCATTCATGCCTCAGGTGGTGCTGCAGGGCTGCCTCTGTCGGATGCGCATATTACACTTCCCTGTACATGTTTGAAAGCAGGTTGTGTCATGTTAGGCATCCCTGTTACTATATGAGTGAGTCAGAGAGGGGTATCATTCCCAGGGTTCCTACTGAGCCGGTGTATGTGCTATGCGTTGCCTCTTTGCCAAGGCCAGGGCATACTGGGCACGCCTCCTTCTGCCTACTGGGGCAGGCTCAGGTTGTTCCTCCTCCAAGTCACGCTCTGCCTGTGATGGCCTTGGCAATGGTGGGGGGATGTTTGGCCCGGCCCTATGCTGGTCCTGCTGCAGCTGTTTTCGCAAGATCATATTATGTAGCATAGCACATACCATGACAATTTGGGTACATGTAGTTGGTGTGTACTGCAAGGCTCCACCAGATGTGTCCAGACACCGGAACCGTGACTTGAGCAGCCCAAACACATGCTCTATTACATTACGTGTTTGTGCGTGTGCCTCATTATGGCGTTCCTGTTCAGGTGTGTGTGCGTTTCTGATGGGTGTCATCAGCCACGGCTCCAGTGCATAACCTGCATCCCCCACTAGGTGTCCATGCGGGATGTCCCCATTGGCAAATGTCTGGTACAGCTGCGTCAAATGCCAGATGTGGGAATCATGGTAGCTCCCAGGACAGCCAGCACACACATTCATTATTATGCCCTGGGCATCACACACGACCTGGCAGTTGATGGAGGGGAAGCCCTTGCGGTTGATGTATGCCCTACCCCGCTCACCGGCTGGTGCTTTGATGCGTATGTGCATGCAGTCTATTGCACCCACTACCTCAGGGTATTCCGCTATTTGCTGGAAGAGACGCATATTGTTGGCCAATACCTCACGGGCATTGGGGAAATATACATGATCACCGACATGTGCTGACATGGCATCCAGGAACTGGTGCAGTACCCTGGAGGCTGATGCCTGTGATATCCCCATCATATCACCAGTTGGTCTCTGGAAGGTACCTGTTGCTAGTATTCTTAGGCCAACACATACCTTGGTTTCCACTGGGATGGGTTCCCCTCTGTTGGTTCAGTGTGTGAGGCGTGGCCTGCACAGCTCCACTATTTGCTGCAGGAGGTCTCTGTCCACTCTATAGTGCTACTATCTCCAGCTCATGTAACCCATGGTAGGTGACCCTGGGCCTGTACACTCTTCTCCGTCTCCTCACTGTGGGTTGTCTGGCACCATCTGCATTGTCACCACCCTCAGCAAGTCCCCTATGTCTCATTATGACAGCTATGGCAGCCCCTAACATTTCTGCTCTGAGTTCAGCTTTTTCAGTTTTCACTTCTGATAACTTAACTCCTGTCTTGCAGTGTCTCTTGAGAGAAACATCCTGCACTGCTGTTTGCAGAGTTTTAAGTGCTGGGCTGGGCTACTATTCTGCCTGTGTAATTGCCTGCATCTAATTGTTTTCACCTGCTAGCTCCAGCAGTATTCCCTGCTAGCTTCCTACTAAATCTGTTGCTTCCTTTTTCCTCTCTGTTTCCTCAGGGTGGAGCCGTGTGTAAACCAGCAGAAACATGCTCACAGTGGCTTACACGCGTGCACACATGCTTACACAGTTCAGAATCTGCTTATTCGGATTAAAATGGGTGCACGCCCACGCAAACAGTGTTAAACATCTCCCAACATGCTCCCACATGCTCAGTCTGCCTTACACGCACGCACACTGCCTTACACGCGCTTCATGGCGCGCACACGTGCGCATACACATCCAGCAAGAAACTTTGGTGTAGGCAACAGTGTACACCTTCCATTTCTTGACTTTCTCATGCTTAGTGGCACACCTCTTTCCATGATATCTGTCTGACATCTGTCATGTAACTCTGACCTCCAATGAACTGCATTTCTTTCTACCATTCCCCCCTGTGATGTCACCTATCTCCTACTCTGTTCCTCCCCCTTCTGTAACTCTTACACTACTCAGACTGTGCTCATTTGCTATGTGACAGTGGAATTCAGTATCCTTACACTCATTTGCATCAGATTGCCTACTAATGCTTAGTTACATGTCTTAGACTCAGCTTCCCCCCTTAGCAACCACTACACGGTGGCCATGTTGGTTTTGGTCTGCTGGTCCCTGCATTGACATGCCATGTATTGCATAAAACCCACATTTGTGGGTTTAAAACCTTCGTTTTTATGTTCTATACAGCGCAGCCCGTTTGCGCAGGGCTGCGCTGGGTTTAAACATCGGCAATCGCCGAAAAAAAAAATTATATTTTTAATATATTTGCATCAGGTTACCTTGCCAATGGCCACATATTTGGCCATTGGCATGCTGCCTGACACATATGCACCCTTTATTTGGAGCTGACATGGCTCCATTGCAGTTTTTGCAGAAACGTACTCAGTTGTCAACTGAGTACATTTCTGCAGCTAAAACGACTCTTACATGGGCTGTTCTGGGCTTCCTGGATCGCTAATCATCCTCATTTGCATGCTATTCAGCTGCAAGTGAGGTGATTAGCTTATCCACGCCCACTCCGTGTAAGAGCCGTTTTAGCTTGGCTCTTACACGGACTTTGGGCTGTTCCTGGATCGCGAAGGCTGCATGGAGTCTTACACTACTCTTAAGACTCTGTGCAAGCCTTCGTGAATCCGGCCGTAAGTCTTTAATACAATGGTTAGAATTATTTATTTATTTATTGACATTTGTTGACTGGGAAAGTCCACTGGATCAAAGACCCATTTTCAGTAGAGGCCCAAGGGGAAAACCCCCAAAGCATAATGTAATAAGTAAGGAAAAAAATGAATTCACAGGTAGAAGTTGAACTATTAAATACAATAGACAGAATTAATACATAGAATATTGACACACATAAATTTTAAAGTGAATACATAGAATATTGATACACATCAATTTCAAGGCTCAGTCTTTCTACCCCAGGTGCCCTATTCTGTATCTTGCAAAAAAATGGTATTTAAAAAAAAAGTAACTACAAATTAGAAAGTATCATCTCCTCCTGTTATCTGAAGAAGACACCTGCATTGCTCAGCTTGTTCTTGGTGCAGTTATCCCCATTTACCAAAAGGCTCAGTGTACGTAGCATAATACCGAGATTTTTTTTCTGTTTTTAGTATATGCTCTTTAACCAGTAAAGATACATCTTGCCTCCAGCATGCTTAAGCAGCTCACCGCAGCCTGCGTGCCCCTCTCACCCCCCCAGATGATAGTTATTCCTTTCTCTCTCCAAGTAATCTACTAGGCATTTTTCTCCTGTCACCACTAGGTGGCACTATATACCCTGGTTTACACTATTACTCACTATTTTTTCTCCCACTAGTTACCATTACAGCTGGACCCTTTTCCTCTCTTTTCTCCTTCCTAGTCTTACTCCTTACATTTTCTCCTGCCTATAATCACCTTTTCTCTTGTTTCTTTTAGGTAAATTTCTTTAGTTACTTACTTACATCTCAGCAGTTGTTTCTATTTGGCTACAGATTGTTTTTCTGTAGCTGGTTCACCCTTTGGCTCTTTTTCCCGCCCCTTTTCCCCTTCTCCTGCCTACCTCACTTACTCCCCTTATCCCCTCCCCCTAGCCAACTTCCTCCAAAGAAGTTATTTCTTGTAGGAGGTCTGTTTGGCACCATTTTTAAAATGCTTAGATCCACCTAAGTGCGTGCACTACTTCCCCAAGCGGTCCTGTGGTCTGGCTGCTTGACTTGCCTCCTGGTAAGAGTTGAACTTTGCAGTTGCTCATGATAAATGATTATATAACTGGCAAGCTCTGTATTTCATGTATTGCTTGGCTGTTTGCCTCCTGGACATTTACCTGAGCTAATATAGCGTGCTTACTTAGCTTTTAGCCTTAATCAGTTGGTACATTTGTAGTACCCTTTCTAACTATAAATGCTTATGTCCCTAGGCCTTGCTTCTATGTTGTTTTATGCATCTTGTACTACTGTAATGTTTAGTCTATTTGAGACATTTTAACATGTTTTGTATAGTGAAGTATTGCCAATGCTAATGTGTACAGTAGTTTAATGGTGGCTCCAATTGGATAGCACTATTGCTATAAATGCATGACAGTATACTGTCACTTCTGCAATTTTATGCCTGTTACATTTGTTGATTTATCACAGCCTGCTAAATTGACTATATGATATAGTGTATGTTTCTGATACTACATGTGTATTGTGAAGACGTATAATTGTTCTTTTGCAGTGTTGCATGTTTCCTTGTATGTGCTGTATGCACTTTAAATAGTCTGAGGTTGCATATAATGTTGCTGTTATTTAATTCTTGTGCTGCTGCTTCTGTTGTAATTATTTTCTGTATTTAACTGGTGCTACCTCTTCCTTCTTTTGCTTAAATGAACAGTAAGCTACTGTTGCATGTGTAACAAACATTCTGGGGTTAATCTCATAGCACTACCATTGCCTTGTCCTATCTTACAGCTGGGTGTATGTTTCCTTAAGCTCAAGGGGAAATGGGCCTTGCCTCTGACTTTAATGGGTCTGTCCTCTTTAATATATTCTCAGTAACAGTTTCCCTAGCTTCCTGCTTGTCTAGCCTAACTCTTTTAATTCTTGCCCTATCTTCTCCTTCTGTGGCTCACTTTTTTTGCTTGTTTGTACTCAAGATTGTCCTTTTTCCTTTATTTTGCAGCTTTCTACCCCGGGCACCCTATTCTGTGTCTTGCAAAGGAAACGGTATTTAAAAAAAGTAACTACAAATTAGAAAATATCATCTCCTCCTGTTATTTGAAGAATATGCCTGCACTGCTCAGCTTGTTCTCGGTACGGTTATCCCCTTTTACCAAAAGGCTCAGTGTACGTAGCATAATACTGAGATTTTTTTTCTGTTTTTAGTATATGCTCTTTAACCAGTAAAGAAACATCTTGCCTCCAGCGTGCTTAAGCAGCCGACCGCAGCCTGCGTGCCCCTCTTGCCCCCCCAGATGATAGTTATTCATTTCTCTCTCCAAGTAATCTACTAGGCATTTTTCTCCTGTCGCCACTATGTGGAACTATATACCTTGGTTTACACTATTACTCACTATTTTTTCTCCCACTAGTTACCATTACTGCTGGACCCTTTTCCTCCTTCCTAGTCTTACTCCCTACATTTTCTCCTGCCTATAATCACCTTTTCTCTGATTCTTTTAGGTAGATTTCTTTAGTTACTTATTTATATCTCAGCAGTTGTCTCTATTCGGCTACAGATTGTTTCTCTGTAGCTGGTTCACCCTTTGGATCTTCCTAGCTCATTTCACCCTATGGGCTCACTCCGCTCCCCTACCCTACCCCCAATTCTCACCCACCCCCCAGTGGTCTTATTCTTATACCTCCCAAACCACACCCCTTCCCTTAAACCCAACCCCTAACTTTTGCTCACTAACCTATTACATACTTATCCCATAGACACTTAGCTTCTGCTCCTCTACACACATATCCACTAGATATAACCCTTCTCCTACCCTCTCCTATTCCACACTCTATTCCTGATATTTATATCACTTCCAGTCCCTATCACTGTACCTTTATCATATATCATCCTCCTTAATATGGCCCTACTACTTATAACTAAACTCATACAGTTATTACTCCTATATACTACCCTACCTCTGCTATCTGTATCCTATGTCCTAACTGTCTATGAACATCTCACATTCACTGACTTTCACCATCCCTTCCAGCAAACTTTACTTGCAAATCAGGCTAGCTTCCATAACCACATTAGCATAACATCAACTTCTATCTACCTACTTCCAAAGTATCACAGATTAGCCCACATTACTTATCTCCAATTCAGAAAAATCCCTCAACATCTACTCTAAACCTTTAAAGCTCCCACATAGACCTCTATTACATCTCTTATTAGATGGAGAAATTCACCCCAACCCTGGCCCAAACAATATAGATGCCTCTGACCCCCATACTCACATCCCCTCCACCTCTTACACCCCAGCAAAACCTTCTAACTCTCTCCTTATAGCACACTTTAATATTCATAGCATCAACAATAAACTAGCCCATCTTCATGCTCTCTTAGATGTGCATTCTTTTGACATCCTATGTCTCACAGAAACATGGCTTAAATCGACAACCCAGGACAATGAAATCACCCCACCTGGATACAATATCTTGAGAATAGACTGTCAAGCCAAAAAGGGTGGGGGAGTAGCCATTCTTTATAAATCATGACTACATCTCACTTCATTCGATGTGCAACTTCCTACTGACAGAAATGCTGAAATCCTTACTGTCAAACTTAAAGTCAATGCCTTTAAATCCATCAGTTCAATTTGTTCCTACCTCCCTCCTGGTAACAATATCAATACCCTTGAAAATATCCTTAGCTGGCTCGCTACTTGCCTACCACAAGAAACCATAGTACTGGGTGACTTTAATATAGACTGGACTTCCTGTAGTTCACCCAAGCGTTCTACCCATATAAACCTATATGTTTTTTCCCCAAGTAATTACCACCCCACTAGAATCCAAAAACTTAATAACAAAAAAAGCACCTTAGACTGGATCCTTGTTAACAATCATCACCTTACATATAAAGCAGGTACCCTTCCTGATGACATTAGTAACCACCCACTGACCTATGTAATCAAACAAAAAGTCAATATTCCCAACTCTAACTTGTATAGATCTTCTCAAACCAACATAAATTTTAATCTAGAATGATTCCAGACTGAACTTAAAGCATGTGACTGGTAATCACTGAAACACCTCCACCTAGAGGAAGCAGTGTTATACTTTAGCAGTAAGTTCTTAAAAATTCTAGACTACCATGCCCCTAATTGAAATAGAACTAAATCTACTCCATGGCTTACAAATTAAACCAGACAAAAAAAGTCACACAAAAATAAAATCTGGGATAAATGGAAAGCTTCTAAAAACCCAACAGATCATCTAAAGTTTAAACAATTGAGGAACACACTACCAAAAAATCTATACTTACTGACAAAAAAAAACTTTTGCGTTCATCTCCAACAAACCCACAAGCACAAACCACAAAAGTTCTGGTCAGGTATAAACAGACTGTTACATCCTGGTCACTCCAAAACACCAACCCCATCAGGCACCACCAATAACAATCCTAAGTATATTGCTAATGCCTTTAATACCTTCTTTACTGAGGCCATCCAATCCCTAGCAAATTCTCTACCCCCTGTTAGCACAAGCATGTCATCCACTATAACTAGCTTATTGCCCTCATTTCATCTACAACCAGTTGCAACATCCCTCATTTGTACCCTTCTCCAAAAACTTAAACCATGCACCCCCTCAGCCGACCTTCTATCAGCTGAATATCTGCAAAAAGCAGCTAAAGTTACCACCTATCCCATTTCCATCCTTATAAATATGACAGTTACTGAAGGAACTATCCCATCTATCTGGAAAATCTCTCATATCATCCCACTACATAAGGGAGGTAACTCTACTGAACTTTCTAACTTTCGACCAATAGCCCTACTCTCTCCCTTAGCAAAAATAATGGAGAAATGCATCCACCGACAACTACTCAACCGCATTTTCCAAAATAACTTACTAGCTAGCTGTCAGCATGGTTTTAGGCCATTCCACAGCACCACCTCTGCCCTCTTATCCTTTTCTGACTGCATCAACAAAAATCGTAATAACAACACTCTATCTTCTGCACTTTTTATTGACCTCTCAAAAGCCTTTGATATGGTTAACCATCAGCTTCTTATGGATATACTTAAATCCCTCTCCCTTGATTCACATGCACTAAAATGGTTCAATTCCTACCTAGAGAACCGACAACAAGCTGTGCTCTGGGATAATGAACTATCCACACATCTTCCTGTTACCCTTGTTGTCCCTCAGGGCTCTATTTTGGGCCACTTCCTATTCTCAATTTTTATTAATGACCTTAATTTAACAATTCCTCAAGCTACCTGCATACAATATGCAGATGATTCAACATTAATATGCTCCGCTACTTCATTATCTGAACTCCAATCCCTCACCCAAAGTGTACTTAACATAGTGGAAAACTGGTTCCTACAGTGCTGCCTTCTTCTGAATCCCAAAAAAAATGAAATTACTGCTCTTCAATGCAACAAGAAAGTCCTTACAAATAGACTTCACAGTATTATCTAATAATGGCACTGTTATATCTCCTGACTCAACTACCAAACTCTTAGGAGTAACAATAGATCATAACCTTATCTTTGACATGCACATTAATACTACAATAAAATCAGTTAACAGAAAGCTAGGCTCCCTTTACAGGATTAAACCCTTCCTTACTCCAGCAGCTAGAACTACTATTGCCCACACCCATCTTATCTCTACCCTTCTTTACGCTTCACCCATTTATACCAATCTTTCTAAAAACAACCTCAACAAACTTACAGCCTTCTATAATAACATTGCCAGATTTGCCACAAGCTCCTCATTCAGAACCCACCATTGTCACAATTTAAAACAACTTGGTTGGCTAGAACTCCATAATCAACTTCTGTTTTACCAACTTATTACCACACGCAAGATCCTCTATCATCCTAGTAATACTCCAATACTCACTAGCCTTATTACCCCCTATGCAAATCTTTCAACCCTATGCTCAGCAAATAAACTACTAGTAGCTATACATAAATCTGACAATAAGGCTGGGGACTCTCTGTTCTCCAACACTGTGGGTAAAACTTGGAACCTGCTTCCCAGGGAACTCTCATCTCTTTCCTCTACACTCATTTTCAAAAAGCAACTCAAAGAATACCTTAAAAATCACTGGCTATGTCCATGCACCAACCTAGATTAATCATTTCCTTCCTTCATACTTAATCTATACTTATCTCACTACTGCTATGCTTTGTCCACCTTCCTATTAACCTCAGAGTGCATTAGCTGTCAGCTAACTAAAGTTAGTACTAACTTACCCTTTCTTGCAAGCTACTACAGAGTGTATTCTTGTTTAGCAAGCTCTCTACTCTATGTACTTGTCTCTACCATATAAATATGTGTCACTATTGTCTTGGAAAATTTTTGATCACTAAGCTACTATATAAATAACTTGTATTCTAGTCTTTAAAATGTACTGTATCTTATGTTGCTATTATCTTTAGTGGAGCTTTTCTCCCCGGGCCTCTACTGAAAATGGACATATATCCAGTTGGATTAGCCCAGTCAACAAATGTAAAATAAATAAATAAATAAAATAAATAAGGTCAAGAATATAATGCAAATATAATCAACCCATGTCATATTTGCTTTACAAGAGGATATGGATGAGGTTAGACAGTTTAGTGTAGGAGTTAACACAGAGGTGAAAATGGACTGTGGCTAAGACATGGTAATTTGGAAGTGTGGGACCAGAAATGGATAGAAATTGATGGAAGGTCAAGATAAGTTGTTTGCACAGTAACGGAAAGGGAAAGAGAAATGTAGTTGTAGAGGTTAGGACTGGTGGTAATTATGCAATTAAGGAAGTTTTGAATGATTTAAGCAGGTACAGATGTGATTATTAAGATTATAAGACTTTAGTTTAGTTTTAGAGGTATTTAAGGAGTCTATTTGAGTGATGAGATGGGGTATGTTGTTACAGAGCTTAGCAATCATAAGAGTATAAGCTCTGTCTAGCTCTCTTCTTGAGTTTGAACGTACATAGAAGTTGCTTATGTGATGAGCGAAGGTTATGTGCTAGTACATAGCTTTGCAGGATAGATTGGAGTAATGGGCAGTTGAAAGGTTTGTAAATGGGTTTATGGGCAAGGGTGAGCTGTGTGTGGTGTAAATGGTGAGGGAATTTGAGCCAGTTTAGTTCTGAGGTGGTTTAATAGTGAAGTGATCGGTTTGACATACCTGAGGTGAACGTTGCTATTTTGTAGTAACATGATTCAAGTTTCTTTATCGGTGATGTGTGATGATTTGTGAAAATGGGACTCTCGTAGAGGAAGGAAGGAACTAGTAGAGTGCCTGCAATTTTTATTTTTGTAGGTTTATCTAGGTATAGCTTGTAATGATAGAGTTTACCTAGTTTGAAGTGGGTCTTTTTTTATAGTAATCAGAATACGTGAATCGAAAGTGAGTTTGTCATCAATTGTAATTCCTAGTAGTTTTGCTAATTTGACCCGTTCTATTACTGTGTTGTTTCGAGAGAGAATTTTGAAGTCAGAGCCTAGTGCTTTTGATGAAAATAATAGGAGTTTTGATTTTTTGGCGTTCAATAATAGCTGGGGATCAGTTAACCACATTTCAATGGATGTGAAAGTGGTTTGTGTGATCCTTTGTAGGATAGATAAGTTATTGGAGGTGGAGATTATGGTGGAGTCGTTGTCATACTGGACAAGATGCTTTGTAGGTATGCTTTATGGAGATTGTTTATGAATATATTAAAGGGAAGTGGTCCTAGAATTGAGCCTTGGAGAACTCCCGTGTTATTGTCAAGATTGTCTGAGAGTTTCGTTTGCCATTTTACAGATGGTTTCCTATTTTGTAGATAGCTTGAAAACCAAGTAAGTGCATTATGGGAATAGCCTATTGATTCTAGTTTTTACAGTAATTTGGTATGGGACACTGTTTCAAAATCCATGCATAGATCTAATATTATCACAGAAGTAATTACTTCTGCATCCAAGGCTTTAAAACCAGTATCTGTGAATGATAGTCGGGCTGTAGTGGTGCTGTGGGCTGTGCGAAATCCATGCTGGATGTTGGAGAGTAGGTTTTGGTTTAGGAGGTACTGTAGGAGATGGGTATGTATGCATTTTTCTAAGATTTTTGATAATGGGGAGAGAATAGAGATAGGTCTGCAGTTTGAAAGATCAAAGGTGTTGCCACCTTTGTGTACTGGGGTGATAATTGATTTTTTTCCATAGTAACGGGATGTATGATTCTGTGATGGATCAATTTGTTAGTATGCTTACAGGATAGGCAATTGCTGGGGCTCTCAGTTGTAGAAATTCTGGAGGTAAATTATCAGTGGAGAGAGAGAGCAGGGTCTTAGTTTTTTGAGGTGTTTAAGGACTAGTGAGGTTTGTACTGGTTGTAGACAAAAAAGTGGGGTAGAGGGAGTGCTGCAAAGTTAATCTGTCAGATTTTGGGGGAAGAGTTTTTCTTGGATGGGGCTTGTAGGGCTTTGGGAGTTGTTATTATTATGGATAGCTGTAAAGAGGGTTTATTGAGCAGGTTTTGAATGGTGGACTTACAGTGTGTATTGAACATTTGGGCAATTTGCTGTGGGTCATCATCTGGTAAAGGGGATGGGTTTTGCATGGTACCTGGAGTTAATATGGTTGTGACATACTTCCAGAACTTTTTTGGATCATGACTATGGCTGGATAGTTGTAGAGGGAAATAGTTTTTGTATTGTTTACAACTAGCTTTTTGGTTTTATTATGAAACTGCTTATAGATAAGTTCCTGAGTTGGGTTTTTACTTTTTGCCATTGTTTCCAGGCTTTATCTCTAGATAGAAGGGCTTATCTAGTTTCTTTTGTTAGCCAAAGAATGTTGTTGTTTTTTATTCTTTTAGTATGTATTGGGGCTAGGATATTGAGTGTGTCAAGGAAGTTTATTAAAATGGTCAATAGTGTTGTCAAGAGGAAGTGTTTTTAAGGGAGACTAGTTGTGGGATTTTAGGGAGTTTATGAATGTCTTAGGGTTGAGTTTGGTAAGATTTCTTGATGTCCTATAAGTATGGGCTTTGGGGATATGTACGTTGCATCTATGAGTAAAAGCTGGCCAGTAATCACTTAAAGTGTTAGGGAGGGTACCATTATTTGAGAAGTTGAGTGGGTGAGTTACAAGGATCCAGTCTATGATAGTTTCAGTTTGGGGTGTAGGGGATTACAAGGATCCAGTCTATGATAGTTTCAGTTTGGGGTGTAGGGGAGCATGTAGGAGTTGTAATGAGCTGTGTAAAGCTGTGTAGGTTAATCCTGTTTAGAGGGGAATCTGAGACTACGCTCTGCCAGTTTTATGTTGGTGTCATCGAGAATGATAGTTTCATAGGAGATGTTATGGTTTACTCAGGATAGAAAATCTTCTAGGTTTAGAATATTGTTTCCAGGGGGAATATAGAGCATGATGATACATATTTTTTATTTCTATTTATGTGTGAAAATGTTATGAGTAGCTCTAGGTTGTTAAAAGAGGGAATTGTTTTTTTAAAAGGGGGTAAGATTATAGAGTCACAATATATTAGTGCTATGCCACCTCCTTTTTATTAGGTGTATCTTTGTGAATAATGGTCTACCCTGGTGAGAGGAGTTCATTGTCAGCTATGTGAGGTTTTAGCCAGGTTTCTGTTACTCCTATGATGTCTGGGGAGTTATGAGCTAGCCAAGCTTGAAATTCAGTAATTTTATTACAGATACTACATGTGTTTATTGTGATTATAGATAAATCTTGATTAGTGACTGGTTGGGGGATGCTTTGTTTGTGGGTCCTGGGTTAGGGTGTACATTACCACATTTTGATAGTTCAATGAATAGAACATGCTGGAGGGATAGATTCCCTTCACAGAGACTTCCCTTACTATGGAACAGGGTCCCGATCTACATAAGACAGAGCCCCTCACTATCACTCTTCAAGAGGAACCTTGATGAGTGGATGGGTAACAGAAATTTCACACCGGGGATCACACCAACAGCACTACTAGATAGGGGCCAGGGGTACTAGCTGCTAGTACAAGGGTCTAGAGAACTACTAACGGGGCGGTGAATACCACACAACATGGCTGGGCTAATATATGCCTTTAGACAGATAGCCCAGTACCAACCTATGAACGTATGAACCTATAAGAAGTAGGTATATTGCTAAATTGGTGGTGTGATATATAAGAGGAGGTTGTAGTAGGGAGTAGTTAGCTAGTTTAAGTTTGGTAATCTTTGGGGTGGGTGTGTTTTTTGTTAGATGTATGGGGTTCCATACAAATAGGGAGGGTGAGATGTTAGAAAAGCTGTGTGTGTAAGGTAAGGGTGGAGTACTTAGGGTGCAGCATATTATGGGTGGTGTGAGTATGCAGGTGTTGGGGGATGTGGCGTGATAGAGTGAGAGGAATATTGTAATCCTGATGGTTGATAAAATATAATATGTCAAAGACTTGGACATATTGTTATGGTTGTGGGTGTAGAATTTGGTAGAGTGTATATATGTTATGGTTTGAGTAATTAAAAGGAAATGGTATTATTTAAATAGGGAATATGAGAAGATTATGTAATTCTATGTACGCAAAAATATTTTAATAACCAGATAAAACATGTAGATACTATTAGTTTATGACTGACTGTGATATATTTATTATTTACCAATACTATTTCTTGATGCATTTGTTTCCATTTGAATCATAGGATGAATTTATCAACAATGCTATAGCTTTTATAATTGTTGAAGTAGCATACTACTGAATATCAGGGAATCCTGCTCCACCATTAACCCAGCCTTTTCTATGCCAGTCAAAGGAAACCCTTGGTTTATTAGGATTCCAAAAAAAAAGTAGAATATTATCTTCTTCACCATTTTTTGATAGAGATAGTACTAAAGATTGTAAAATATATTAGGGAGAATTGCCATCTTAATAAGCATTAATTGTTCTTCTATGGGTAAAGAAGAATTTGTTCCAATTTGTGACTAAACTTAAAATTTTATTAACAATCTGTTTAAAGTTTGATTGCATAATTTTTTTACTATCAGAAATAATGATTATACCAAGGTATTTCATTTGATTGCTATTGCAATTGAGGTTAGAATATTTTTTGTATGATTTTTTTAAAAGTTTTATTAATTAATAATGTGTTGGTTTTATTATGATTAAATCTTAAGTTTGAGATTTCTTCAAACTGACTCATAGAACTAATTATATGTTCAAATGAATTTTCTGTATTTCCAACTGTTAGAAAATATCATCAGCAAAGAGTAGAATCATTAGTTCAAAATCTTCTTTTATTTTCATACCATTAATTTTCTTATTGGATTCAATACTATTAGCAAAGGGTCTATAGCTTATGCAAAAATAAAGGTGGTAATTGGCAGCCTTGTTTTGTGCCTTTTTGTAATTTAAAGGAATTAGAAAGAAAAGAACCTATTTTATCATAAGCACAAGATTTATTGTGTAACTCCAGAAATTAATGTAATTAGCTCATGTGAGAAATTATACACTTTAAGTGTTTTAAATAGGTATGACCAATTAACTGTCAAAAGCCTTATCTAAACTGAGACAATGATAGAAAGTTCTTTTTACTTTTACTTGCATAGTCTATTAATGTATATTATCTTGTACTTGTCTTTTTTAAATAAACCCAGTTTGATCACTGTTAGTTTATGTATAAGTAGGTTCATTCCATTAGCTAAAATGGACATGAACATCTTATAGTCCACATTTAAAAGTGAAATTGGTCTGTATGATGAACACTTTGTAGGATCCGTATCTTGTTTTAAAATAGGTGATATAAGGAATATTTCCATAATGGAGGACCTCACCAGTTGTTTCTATTTCTCTATAGACCTTGTCTAATATTTTAACTGCATTACCCAGTAATATTTTATATAGTTCTGGTATAAAGCCATTTAAGCCAGACACCTTATTATTTTTTAACTGTTTAATTTGATCTTTTATTTCTGGTAAAGTGAATGGGCACCTTATTATTTTTTAACTTTTTAATTTGATCTTTTATTTCTTTTAAAGTGAATGGTCTATCCTTTTTTTATTTGTACAGTTTTTATTTTATTATTTATATTTCCCATTAGAAAAGTTTCAACTATATCATCATTATCTAGGTTATTTGTATTATTATTTATATTTTTATAAAATATTTTAAAGCCCTCAAGAATACCTTTAATATGTTTTATTATTTATATGTGTTATAATTTCTTTAATATGATTTCATTTATTCATTCTTTGATCTAAGAGCAAGTTTATGCAAGCTTAAAGGGTTTACTAAATATGCCTGAAGTTTAAGTTTTTTTCAGGGTTATTAAAACTTTATGATTTAGAATTCCAACATATTTTCTATTTAAGTTTTTAAGTTCAGCCTGACTGATAATGTCATTTGGTATTAGATTTAATTTTGGTGTATCTATTTTGGCCTGTAGTGTATTCAATTCTTTGTCCCATTCTGTTGTTTTACTAAAATTCCAGGTTGTAACTCTTCCATTTAAATAAGCCTTTAATGAATCCCACAGGACAATGTCAGATACTTCACCAATAATGTTTATTTCTAGAAATGTTTTTATCTCTTTAACGTACCAATCCTTGAATCCTTTTATTTTAATAAGGTACACTGGTAATCTCCTGTGATTTATTAAATTGACAATTTTTAAAATAATATTAAAGATTATAACATTATGGTCAGATAATGGACATGAAAGTATTGAAACTTCTCTGATATGTGATAGATTGTTTGAGACAAATATTTTATCAACGCTTGCTTGTGTTCCATATCTATATGAATGATGGGTAAATTGAAATAAGTTTGTTTTCCTTAGCTCATATACACCATTTAAATTCATTAGATTTACAAAATCTGTTAAACGTTTGGCTGAAGATGTGATTCTCAGCTTTCTATCTGCAGTGGAATCTATGTATGATAAAATAGTTAAAATCATAAGCCATTATGACTTCACCTTTCATGTAATAGGCTAATTTTTGCATCTTTAGCTCCAACCGCTGGAATCCAATAGGAGTTCATTAATGTATATAGTGTTCTGTCCCACTCAGTTATAACAATGCTTAACATACCATTTTTATTAACATAGGTATCTTTTACTTTGGGCATTACTGGTGAGTTCTTCCATAAAATTAGTGTGCCTTTTCTTTTAGGTCAAAAGCCAGAACCTGTTAAAATCAAATAATTCTTTAGTGAAAGTTTATTTATATCTTTATTAAGTAAATGTGTTTCTTATAGAAATACTATTTGAGCTTAATGTAGTTGCAGGTATTTGAACAGACTCCTCCTCTTTACTGGATTGTTCAATCCATTAATGTTAATAGGTATGCATTTATAATCAGACATTTATGTAAGAGAGGAAAAAACACATATAATGAAATCACATTTATGTACAGAACTTTCTATATACCACTATAGCAATATGAACTCTTCAGCTATGGAAAAACTTTTGAAATAAATAAAAAAAATGATCTAATGATATAACCCTAAAACATTCTACAATGGAATAATGTATTCCTATTTTGTTGAAAAAGACAAAAAACTACCTCTCAAACTCTCTATTAGACTGATAATGCTTAGCTCATGCTTCTGATTTATATTAATGTGGGTCATGTTTTTAGTGTGCATCATCTTAAAAAAAGCCTGTCAGTGAGTTATCATGAATAAGAAATGTTAAACAGGTATTCAGAACTTTTATTATAAGTTGATCAATTGAATATCTCTACAATCATCTTTCCCTGTACCTCATATTATCTCCCTGATCTACTGCAGGAAGGAAGTCAGTTTTTATTTTCATATTTATTAATTTATAGGTTAGATGATCTTATATTTTATCTGTTTTATTTACTATGTGTAAAGTTGTTCATAGGCTCATCCTTTCATAAATTAGTACTAGGATAACTGTCCTTGTGAGCCATTCCAAGTCCAGCCAATTATACTATGTGAGAATCAAACCCTGCATCATGTGCCTATGGTGAATACCTTAACCACAATGCCAACCTCCCACCCTTATAGAGATATTTATATTCTTTAACTATATATGTATTTACATATTCTGATCTCGTTCTTTTTCTGTTTGTATACTATGTCTTACTATATTCCCAGGTTTTATATTTTAGCTATAATCCTAGTGTAGAGTATCATATAATAGAATATTTATATTTACCCTTATATATATTTGATACTGTTTAATCTAGTACTACTGCTATAATCAGTCCCATTTTTCCTTAAATGTTATTATCTAATAGTATCTAAGCAAACATCTAAAAATCTTCCTATTTAATATTCAAACTTTCCATACTAAATTGTTCTGAAATACTAAGTTTTGTTATCATTAAAAACAGACAATAAGAGAGAAACACAAAACTAAATTTTGTATTAGAAGTGGCATTCTATAGGCTAGTATATAAACTATCCTTTTGGTATACTGCATGCATTCAGAACTATTTAATAACTAACAGTGGTTTAGAATGCAATTCACTGCCTTTTGCTTATTATCTAACTTGTATTCGCTGACATCTTAGCATATGAGTCAAAATATTGTGATCATTTAGTTTTAGACAGGAAGAAGTAACCTGGACAGTTCTTAGAATTTTCAGAAGTCCCACAACATCACAAAATGACTCTAAGTTGTTTTAAGTTGGTTTTCATGATAAGGGCTTAAAAATGAACAGTCCATCAGTTATAGTTCACACAAAAACACTCACAAGTAAATCCAAGCCACCTCCACACAACACATCAATCCCTCAAACCTCTGCAAACCACAAAAATAAAAACAACTAAAACCATCTCAACATATCCCAACCACTAAAAAGCCATTGCACTCAAAGAAATAACATTTAATGATTCAGCAAGCACTATTTGTAGGAGTTGTTTAATATAAAGCAGACTGTCATTTTCTAAAGGAGATATAGCATATGCACTTGCATTAAAAGAATGACAGTTATGTGGGATCCAAGTTTAACTTGTAAATGTGTGAATGTTACTCTAATTACTTGGTATTTACATATGTAAAATGCTATATTTTTTATACTTTGTTTATAACATAGCATGTCTTTCCTGGGTGCTAGTGCTTGTCAAGTATACTATCAGTAGCACACTATAGTACCATTTTAAGAACCCAGAATATAACTTAACATGCCTCTTTAGCGTTAGATATCAAAATGTGTGCCACCTAACATAAGTTCCATCATAACAATCGACTTTTGATAAAACTTGTAATAAAATGAGTAGTTTATCCTTTTAAACTCTAAATGAAAGTAAGTGGCTTTAATTTCATATATAGCTAAAAGAATCAAACTCTAACATTTAAAAAAGGGAACTAGTAGCCATTTGAATTAGGGAAAGAAAGAAATGAATGATTTACCTTGTAAAAAGTAATATTCAGAACCTGTTCTTTTATTAACCAACCATCTCTTGTTGCATTTCTCTTCAAAGGCGATGATAGATTACAGTCCATTTCTTCTGTTTTTTTTTTCTAGAATTTTATTTTACTGTATTAAATCCATTACATCTTCCAGGGTGTTAAAAGTCTTCTTTCCTTCTGGAATGTGAGTCCTTATTTCTGCTGGAAACATTCATTCTGCTTTAATGTTGTTTTCTTTAAGCTTTTAACAAGTGGCACACATGTTTTTCTCCTTGATATCACCAAGGTTGAATAGTCATTGTCAAATCTTATAGTATTTTTTTTTATTTTAACTAGATAACTAGTCCATGCCATGCAGATTTTCAGACTAAATCCTTATCTTGACGTGAGAAAATCTTATGATAACTGAACTTGGTGAAGGTGTTTTTTTTTTTTTTTTTTTTTGATGATGAGTTAGAAAGTGATCTATGTACGCTTTTGATGCCAAAGGAAAAAGCTTCAGGCAGGTTCAAGGTTTTGGGAAGCCAGGCATTAAATAATTAAATCATACTGCCTCACTCTTCTTTTTCAGGAATCCTGTAAATCATGATGCGATTCCTTCTAGATCTGTTCTATAAGTCCTCTAGGAATAAGTTGTTTTGTTTCATAAGAAATTCAGTGTTATTCTCATTTTCAAGTAACCGTCAATCAAAATCAGACATTGCCTCTTCTATATTCGAGATTTGTGATGATTGTTGTTTAAGAGATTTACTCGGCACTTCAACATATGTTTTACATTCTTCTTTAAACTGTCCATTTTGCTTTCTAATTTATTTATCTTTACAGATAACTCACTGATGTTACTTAGTATAACCTGTATGTCTTTTTTCATAGTACTGTCCTGTACACTGGGCTTAGAGTGGCTCATTCCAAGACATTCAGTTCTTTCTAGTTTTCTTGACAGGAAAAAAACAATAAAAAGAGTTTAAATGGGTTATTGTTTGTAGCAAATCTTTTAGCAGATGTTCAACAATATATCCATCAAGTTTTGAAATGTTCTATTTGAGGTTTTTATTAAAAATCCTGTCAGAGATGTTAAAAATGAAGCAGAGCTAAAAAATAGTGCTATTAACTGCTCACCATCTTGGCCACCCCTCCCCATCATCATGATTTCTTAATGAAAGCCCACAGCTATTTTTAAAACACACACACACACACACACACATATATATATATATATATATATATATATATATATATATATATATATATATATATATGTGTGTGTGTGTGTGTGTGTATGTATGTATGTATGTATATGTATATGTCAGTTTTCAAGCCATATACATTACTGCATTTGTTTAGTGACAGCTTGTAAACTGGAAACTGCAGCCATACTCTAATAGTAACAAAATAATGGGTAACCATACCTCTCAATTGTACCAAATTCATTGGTATTACCTGTTATGGGGGGTGAAATAATAGGGAATAATAGGGTGCCACACATTTCAGAGTGGTCCCTTCAAATCCCATTTTTTTTTTTGTTTTATTTACTTTTTTTAGATACCACTGACATCATCATGCACTGCTGGTATACCCTGCAATGGCATCAATGTGCATGGGCGTGCATGATAACGTAAGCGTTCTGAGTGCCTGATTGTGTTTTGTAGTGACTTTGATAGTATTGGAGGAGAGTTTAAAAATTAAAGCAAAATCAAAGCAGACATTGCATGTGTTTGGGCTCTTGGACCATGAGAGCAGGGACTTGTACAAGCTCACATTTAGCGCTTGGGACTCAGGATATCCCCAGATGGGTAGTGACAAAACTGCAATGCTCCATGTGCTGGATGAGAATGACAATGCACCAGCATTCGACGTCCTTGATGGCAGTTACAAGGCAGAGGTATCAGAGGATGCCTCTCCAGGAATTAGGGTTCTGCAGATTCAAGCAAATGAACTATTTTGAGCGCAATTTTGTGTGCAAAACCTTCCTGTCACTGGTTTGGTGACCACTTCTGGTAGATTGGACTATGAGATGGCAGACACTCTAATAATTTTTGTTGTTGCCAGCAATATGGGGACACCTGTTCCATTGTCTTCTACTGTTACACTTACTATCCATATTGCGGACGTGAACAACAATGAGCCAAAGTATGAGAAGCAGGTGTACAATTCCAGTGTTTTGGAATGCATCCATTCAGAGAGTGTTTTTTACAAGTAAGTGCAGATCTTCCTGGTCACTGTCTCATTCCAATTTGGATAATTTTTAATTACTGAATGCAGTCATAACAAGAAAATGAAGGACCCTGTGAAAACCACTGACGTAATATTACACTGCAAATAATACTTTATTTGGGAGTAAACTAGAATTGACCATGAATGTTCCGTTAATACAATATATTTTCTTTTAATTCTTTTTCCAAAATTGTTTTATCATTAATGGTGCTCAGACATGAGTGTTTTAAAGATAAAGTGTATTTCAATCATTATGTTTTTATAATTCGTAAACATGGAAAAGCAGCATAGCTTAACATTCCTTATAGTGGTGTAGCGTGTCTTGTGTCTGTGAAAGACATCACGTCAGGAGGAGAACAACTTCAAAATCGTGTGTGTGTGTGTGTGTGTGTGTGTGTGTGTGTGTGTGTGTGTGTGTGTGTGTGTGTGTGTGTGTGTTTGTGGGGGGGGCATATTAGGAAAATTGTGTGAGATGGTAAACCAAGGCTGAAATTAGAAACATACGTGCAGAAATAGACACTAGTGATGGGTAAATTGAGACAGAAAATAAGTATGTACTTCCAGAATGGGTACAGTTGAGAGGTGTGGCAGGGTGGAGGACTATATATGAAAGCTGAAGTGGTCATGTCGGGCAGATTGAATTAGATTTGAATGGCTGCATTACGCAGTTTGTCACAGAATCTCTAGTAGGAAATGAAGCAGATTACCAGAGGAGATTATAGAACTTGTGACAGTCTTTAAGTTACCATTTGATAGAAATGGAATAAAACTGGCAACAACAGGTGAGAAGCTCAAAACGATGTTAAGTGTCATTGTGGCCTGTTTCTCTTGGAGTAATTGAGTGCTGCTTCTGACAGTAGGTTGGCTTTTGATTGTAACATATTGATGCATTTTATGTATGAGTATTTTTCCATTTAACATTGTCCTCTTGTTGCATGCAGGCTGATAATAGATCAATTTCATTCAAGTACTATTTTAAAGAGATCTTCAGTGAATCAAAATATGAAGTAAAAATATAGGGATTATGGTTCTGGGATAAAAACTGGTCTTAGGATGAAGGATTCAGTTTTCTCACCGCCCCTAACATACTAACATGCATGATGCATTTCTAATATTAATGTTGCCCATGCTGATTCCCATGCCTTATGCCTTTTTGAAATCTGATTTCTAAGATTGTGACAAATGGTTATATGTGCAGTGATACTATAATTACTTAATGATACAAACGTTTTTGCAATTTGTTTTCATTAATCTTCAGATATATGATTTCAAATTACATTTAAAAGGCAGTGTAGTATATAGATTGTTAGTTAGATTTGTAATGAAAAACTACTTGCTTATCATGCTCTTCATATTTCTGGTCATAGAAGGATAGGTGAATTATGTTTTTAAGGTAACCCTTACAGAATATTGTCATCTTTTTAATTTATCCAAGACTTTTGGATTTCTAATACCAAAATGTTTGGTAAATTAGTATTGTTTCAGTCTTTGATGTTTGCAGCATCCAAAATGTGGCCAGAAATGACACCTTCTGTAAGTTATATGAAAGTACATGTATCAGTAACATAGCTAAATACAACTGTAGATTCTTTTTTATGAGACTCATTGCTCATACTACTGTTGGAGCTGTCTGGGTATCCTTCTTCCACAATGCCCTTGTTTCTGCCTGCAAATTCTGGTATTTTATAACTTTTTGTGTCTCTGTACATAAGACAATGTAATCACTGGGTGTAGCAGGTTCAGTGATCTGTGCTACGTTTGTCTTCTTTTCCAGGACTACTATATCTGGTTTTCTGACATCTGTTTTTTGAACTGTTGGTAATGGGTGATCCCATGTGATATAAACTTCATCATTTTCTGTAATGCTTTGTGTCTCATCTTTCCAATGTTTTTCATCTACTTCACTGTTATAATGTTTGCACAACCCCAGTGGAACAGCCTTGCCACATTATCATGCCTTTCAGTGTACAGGCCTTCTGCCATTACTGTATCATACCCAACAACAAGATATGCGACTGTTTCCAATTCTGTTTTATAAAATCTGCATTTGTCTTTCTCCAACATGTTCAAAGGACTTTGAAAACCAGTGTGTATTTAGTCCACTATCCTGAGCCACCAGAAATGACCTTTCATCTTTTGGTTTAAATTCACTTCACTTTAACCAGTCCTGCATCAAATCCTGGTCAACATGAGGTTGTTCCAGGAACTTTCTATACTTGCAACTATATTTATGCATTTTTCACATTTCTTGCCTTCTCATCTCATCCTTCACCTTATATTTTTTATTTTGTTTATTGGCACATTTAGTTGCTGCCTGATTTTTACTTACTTCTGGTTTGATTTCTGTTCCTATGTGACATCAATATGCCTCTGCTTAACTAAGCAGAGAAGTCATCTTAGACTTGCTTTCTTCATGTTTTAAAACTTTCTCTATGTTTGGATCTTGTGAGGTCAAGAAATATGTGTGCAGTCCTACAATTGCAGATCTATACATGTAATCAATTCCAAGGAGGCCCATACCTCCTTCAGAATAAGGAATATATAATCTTGGTTTACCCTCATTTTTATAAATCATTTGATAAGCATGAAGTATTTTTCTTGTTTTCTTGTCCTACTGATCCAGTACATTTTGGGGTCAGTCACTCTCCCCAAAGATGTAAGTTAGGACAGGAAGAGCAAATTGGTTTATCGCTTGGACTTCATTCCTAGACGTCAGAGCTGTTTTCAGTGTTAATTTTAGTCTTCAAAAATATTCCTTATTAAGTTTTACTTGCATCTTTTCATGTTTTATTGTTGATCCTTCATCAATTTCCAAATATTTATACATGCCCTCTTGCTCAAATTCATTTATATCACATTCCTGTCCGAGACTTATATTTTCTTGGTGCTGCAGCTTTCCTGCTTTAAAGGTTGTTTTTGCACATTTATACATACCAAATGACATTCTTATATCATTTAAAGAACATTTTGACCACCTGCAGTCATACGTTTGGTCCCTCATCTGATGAACTATACAGTTTTAAATCATCCACAAAGAGAAGATGACAAGTCTTTACACTTTGTTGGTTTCTGGGAGCCAAATTGTAGCCATGACTTAATCTACTAAGTAGACAGCTTAATTGGTTAATGTAATTGATCAATGTAGGGTGCATCTTATACATTTGTAAGCATGTTTTTATCATGAATGTGGGATGCTGTCAAATGCTTTTTTGTAGTCTATCCATGCCATACTTAGATTCTTCCCCTTTTCACGATTCTCCATTATGAGATTATTTAACAACAAATGATCATTGGTTCCATATTACTTTCTTTTATTACCCTTTTGTTTCCATTGCCATGATTGAGTTTTCTTCTGAATGACCATAAGCTCTGTCGGTATCAGTTCCAGTGTATAAATTATATATCTTCAGAATGCAAGTTATTGCTCTGTAGTTTTTAGAATGGCTTATATGTTCACTCTTAGGGAGGAGTACCATTGTTCCTGTTGTTAACTAGGTTGGTGTCTGTTCAAGATGTTCATATAAATTGTTCTTACTCATGGCTAAATCTTCATGTAAAGATGTTAATACTTTTAGCAAGAAGTTAGGTACTGCATCTGGGCCTAAGGTTTTCCAATTAGGAGCATTTCTTAATTTTGGCTGCTACTTCATCCCATTTCATATGATATACATTTGAACTTCTTATTCTTTCTTTTACATCTTCTATCAATTCAGCATTTTTGTTACATTCCACAAGACCTTCATAGATATTTCTCCAAAATGTGTCTATTTCTTTTTTTTTTGGGTGGTGTTTCTATTCCTTTTGCCTTGTTTCCCAATTCTCTATAAAACTTTTTGGAGTTATTAATAAATTGCTTATTTTGTACTTTTCCTTTATATTTATTTGCATATCTTCTAAGTTTTTTCTGCCTGTGCTGTTATTTTTAGTTTATTATTTGCAATAGTGTACAATAGATCCTGGTCTGTTCTGATACTGTGCATTGCTTTTATCACATCTATCTGAGTATTTTTGCTGCTCTGCTCCCTCTTCTCTATTCTTCTAATAGAAACACTTCTTGTCTTAATTGCTTTATAGTTTTTCTCTATTCAATATTTCCATTATGGCATTTGATTTCTTCCCCTCCTTTCCCTTAATATGCTGTGTTTTTGTGGCATCTATTATTAATTTAGCTGCCCAGTAATATATTCTATTTACTTCTGTTATATTGTATGAATTTCTATGAACAGTTTTGATTACTATGTTAATTTTTTTATCAAACTTCTAACATTTTGAGTCTTACTGCCTTTCTGTAGTTTATTTATTTCATTGATCTTAATATGTCTATCCTTCTCTAGTAAATCAATCAATTATGTTCTAATATCATTTTCTGCTAAACTAAGGGCACATTCTTTGTTCTCCATTTCCTAAAGAAAGTCCAGAAAATGCTCCTGTGCCATATTCTCTTCAGCATCACCCTGTGTCATCCATTGCTTGTTCATATGGAAACACACTGGCCTATCACTCCACAACATTGAATGTGTCAGAGTTCCCACAGTTTCCTGTTCCTTCCCTTGCAGTGCACTTCCAACTGAACTTTTGTACTGATTTCCTATAGAAAGCTCCAAACTATCTCCATATGGCAACTGATGAGATGCTTCCTGCTCCAATGGTTTGTCCTTAATTTGGGGATTCATTATTCTATCATACTGTGATGTTATCAGAATTAGATTTTCTACACTAAACCCTTCACTTTGCAGGTAATCTATAACTTCAACTTCTATTTCTCTAACTTCTCCATCACTGGTCCCCTATTCTACTTTTCCCCTTTGTTTTTGTAATTGTTTATTACAACATTTTCCATATCTGGATGCCTTTGCCTGCATTTCTCTTCAAATATCTTTGGTGCTGCTTTTTTGTATTGATTAGTTTTGCTTGCTCCTTTGCATAAATACTGCACCATATCAAATGTCTTTTTCTTTCCCATGTCTACATTTCTTCTTCAGACATCTCCCGCTCCTCATGTTTCTCCTTACTTGGGGACTCATTATTCCATTATGCTGTGACATAACCTGTGTTCAACTTTCTACACTAAACCCTTAACTTCACAGGTATTCCATAACTTCATCTTCTATTTTCTTAACTTCTACCTTACTAATTTTCTGTTCTACATCCCCCCTTTGTGATCTTATTTTTTTTTGTATTGTGAAATTTTCCATATCTGGGTGCCTTAGTCTGTATTTATCTTTGAATACCTTTGGATCTGCTTTTTTGTATTAATGAATTTGCCTTTCAACTTTGCATAAATATTGGACCATATCAGATTTATATTTCATTCTCATATCCATATTTTTTTTATATCTTTCAGATTTTGTTCTTTATATTTTTGGACTTCCTCAGTAGCTTCTTTTTCCAAACAGCCCAAGGTTTTTTGGTCTATATAATGTTTTCATGAATCTGTTGTATAAGCTTTTGACAGTTTTTCTTGTGTAAGTACATTTCTTTCCTCTACTTTTTCTCATAATCATTTTTGTATTTCTTCTGTCCAGAAATTCTGGGCTTCTTGCATAATAGTTGCAATAAATCATTTCTTTCTTATCCTCAATAGTCCACTCTATCATCTTTATGGCTGTTTTTGGCCTGTCAGTTTTGTGATTTTTGTGGACTACTACTTCTTTCTACAATGGGGAGATCCCCCTCAGCCTAGCCTAACCTCATTGTAGGAATATTTCTGTGTCTTGAGGATTCTCCACTGTCATTTTTTTCTAATCATGGGACCAGTGTGACTACCAAGATTGGGCACTTTTTATCCCTGGGACTTGTGTACCCAGCTATCTTTTTTTTTAACCTGCTTCTCTCTATGATCTATGTTATATTGTTGTATAAAATACAATCTATATATCAGTGTTGTCTTGGTGAGATTTTGTTAAAAAAAAAAAAAAAGGTCCCCCTCGTGAGGGTACTCACCAAGACCTGAGGATAAAATCAGTTTCAGCAATACTATTCTCCTTTGTGTGCTGATTTTATCATCTCTTCATTCAGACATAAAGACATTTAAATATCCAATGTAGTATGGGATTACATTGTGAATTTGTACATGTCGTATGGAAGATCAACTGTGGTAGGTCTAGCTACAACGCAGTGTGAAGAATGGTTCTAGGTGACTGTCACCCTGTGACACCAGATTCACATGTGGAAAATGGGAAAAAAGGGGTTGTGGATGGTGTGGCATGCCACATGCCCAGCAAACCTATGAGCAGTTATCTAAAAATTATTCTGGGGAGTGGGGCATATATAAAGAACACATGCAATACACATGCCCCAAGGGGAAGGGGAGATATGATAATAGAAGAAGTCTAAGGGTAAAGAAAGTTGACATGCATGGAAGACAGAAAGGAAGGTCAAAGAGAAGGTCTGAGGAGCATTGACATTTTCTTCTATTCATTTATTTATGTATATATACATGTAATGCTAGAACAACACATGCCATCTCTGCAGATTAAACAAGAGTGCTGTACATACGCCAAAAGTATACACTTCTATCTCTGCTGGTATGTGACACCTAATGTAAATTGTAAGGCATTAACAATGCTATCTGTTATAGTAATGGGCACTATACACAAGGTACTGTAGTCTTATTGTGCCTACATGTTAACTGCACTGCAGTACTGTGATGTGTCACTCATAAAACTGTTTAAGATACATCCTGGGATGCTGTCATGGCCACTGATACAATGTTCCTGGCCTTTGATGGTGCTTTTAGGACTTGTTCCTGTGTGAAAGACGGGGGAGGGTGTAATTATCTGTGGATTTTTTTTTTTTTAATTTTTTAGTCCTTCAAACTTCATTGTTACAGGCCTATGCCCCACATCCACACCAGGTTTACCGGTCATCCTCCAACCGCTGCCTAAACTTACTCCATTGTTGCTGGGGCCACTCATGGATCTTAAGAGTGTCCTGCAATATGCCCTACTCGCTTTTATGTTCCCCACCTATTATGCTCGTTGGTTGCATGCAAGGGCAACTCCACTCTTTGGAATGTGCTTCCCCTTAGAGAGCATCACCATTGAGCACCCTCTCCAGGATAGGCATGCCAATGCCTCCCTGCCATTCCATCAGTCAGATGAGCTGCTAATGGAATCTGAGTTGGCTGTGCTGTAGTCAGGGCTTTATCCCTCTACACCACTAGAGTAGCTATTATTTATCAGATAATTAAAAAGCACTTTTATTAAAATTTTTACAACTTAAAACAGAATAAATAACTAAATAAGCTAATGATTATATACAAAAGTCCATAAAATGAGTAGTACATATATATATATATATATATATATATTTGTATATATATATAGAGAGAGAGAGAGAGAGAGATAGAGAGAGAAAGAGAGAGATACACACATTAAAATTTTAAACCAATCAATATTTTTCAAGCAACTCACTTAGTTTAAGCCAAGAGTTATAAGAATGGATAACATTTGATATTCTCATCTTTCTAGTTAATAATTAATTTTTACGTAAATCTTTTATTAAATTAGTAAACTAATTGCAAAAGGGATTAATTTTATTTTTCAGATGTTTAGTAATTACTTTTCTAGCTACTGCCAGAATAGACCAAAGAAGAACCACTTGAGTCTTCGATATACTTGCAGGAATTGGAGCATTAAATAAAATTAATGATTTAGATATATTATATCTATCTGACCACAATGCTTGTGTAAAATTATTGATTTCCTTCCAAATTGGAGACACTAATCCACATGCATATACCATATTTTATTTTATTTTATTTTATTTATTTTACATTTGTTGACCGGGCTAGTCCAGCTGGATAATTTCCATTTTCAGTGGAGGCCTCCACAGAATTAAAACAAAGGTTATACAAAATTGAAGATTAACTATGAGTTCCTTTAACAGATATTAAGTTACCATGGATAGTTATTAGTCTAGATCAAGAAAAATAGAACACATAAAATACTATTTACGTATTGCAAGAGACATTAATTATATCTAGAACTACACTCCATTCAGATCATTATTTTTTTTTTTTGAGAACAGTAGAAACTGTAAAGTCATTAGGATGTTTGAGAACACAGAGAAGGATTGCAGTTGAGAAGTAAGGAAGAATGATAATAGAATGTATTAGGTTTCTCAGTCAGGATTGGTACAAGAGCAGAGCCAGAAGTTTTTAAGATGTGCAAGGAGTTGTTTTAAAAGATCAAAGGAGCCTATAGAGGTAATGTGTGATGGGAGGTTATTCCATATTTTGCCTACTGCGTTGGGAAAAAGGCAGTTACCTGCAGAATTGGTGATTCGAGTTGTTTTGACTTGAAGCTTTTCTGCAGAACGTAGTTGTTTCAGGTTATTATAAGGGCTCAGAAGATTAGTGAGAGCAGGTGTTTTAGATGGTTGATATAATATGTTATGTGTTATTAGGAGTTGTTGATATATAATCTTGTTGGGAAGTTCCAACCAGTGTAGGTGTTTTAAGTTTAGACAGTGGTGTGTTCTATACTGGGATGCTGGGGCAGAGCTATATTGTGGTAGGATGTCGTAAGTTTCTTCAGGTTACTTTTGAGAGGTTAGTGTAAATAGAGGAGGCATACAATAGGGTCGAGATGAGATGTGTTTGTGCTAAGGTGGTCCGTGCTTCAGGTGTTAGGTAGGGTTTGATTCTGTATAGTGAGCCAATTTTTTTATTAACTGCTTTTATGGTGTTGTTGATATGGTAATCATAGCTTAGATTATTATCAATAGTAACACCAAGTAGTTTAGTTGATAAGTCTGGGGAGATGAGGGAGTTATCACCTGCAGTAATAGAAAAGTTAAGTTGTGTAGATTTGTGTGTAGGTGAGAAAAGAAGTAGTTTTGTTTTCTTGGGATTGAGGAGAAGACATCTTTTTGAGAACCAGTGTTCAACGATAGAAAAGGTAGCTTGTGTAAGTGAGTGGAGTTCAGATTGAGTGGAGGCTGTGCAAATAATGGTGGAATCATCTGCATATTGTATACATGTAGTGTTTTGGATAGATGCTTGGAGGTCATTAATAAAGATAGAGAATAAGAGTGGGCCTAGTATGGATCCTTGTGGGACTCCTAAAGAGATAGGTAGTAGTGAAGATAGACAATTTTTCCAGAGTACTGCTTGTTGTCGGTTTTCGAGATAAGAAGAGAACCAGGTTAAGGAGGAGGTATCCAAAGCAAGGGATTTTAATATGTGTAGTAGAAGTGTGTGGTTGACCATGTCGAAGGCTTTTGACAGGTCTAGGAAAAGAGAAGAGGTTAGTTTGTTGTTGTTACGATTACAGTTGATGGTGTTGGAAAAGGAAAGTAGAGCAGTGGTAGTACTATGTGAAGGTCTAAATCCATGTTGAGTATTTGCAAGTAGGTTGTTTTGAAGGAGATGGTTAAGTAGTTGTTTGTGTATGCATTTTTCCATGATTTTAGCTAGTGGAGATAGTAGTGCTATAGGACGAAAGTTTGATAGGTCTGTGGCTTTGCCTCCTTTGTGTAGGGGTATGATATGAGATATTTTCCAGATTGAGGGAAAAGTACTTTCTTTTATGGATCTGTTTATGAGGATGGAGACAGGGTAGGCGATAGCTTTGGCTGCTATTTGAAGAAATTCAGCTGGAAGGTTATCAGCTGAGGGTGTAGTAGATTTAAGTTTTTGTAAAAGAGATTGTATGTAGGAGGTAGGTATGGGTTGAAGTTGCAGGGGTGGAAGGCAGTTGTCACTGTTATTTAAGAGCAGTTGGGAGGAATCAGGGGTTAAGTGGTTAGCTAGATTTTGTATGGAAGTAGTAAAGAAGGTGTTGAAGTTATTGGCTATTAAAGAGGGGTTGTCAGGATCTAAGTTTTGTGGGTTTGGTGTAACTACTTTGCCTGGGGTAAGAAGATTATTGATAGTGGACCAAAACTTTTTTGGTTCTTTTGGTTGATTGTTGTAGTTCAAGGTAATAATTTTTTTTATCTGCTAGTATAGCTTTTTTGGTTTTATTTCTGAGTTCTTTGAAGATTCGGTGATCGTTTGGGTTTCTGGAGGACCGCCATTCTTTCCATGATTTATTTCTAAGTGTAATTTTTGTTTGGTATTAGAAGTTAGCCAGGGTGCTATTTTGGTCTTTGTTCTAATGATACGTTTTGGGGCATGTTGATTCAGGATGGCCAGGAATGCTGAGTTGAAGTGTTCAACAGCATTGTTAAGTGAGAGATATTTGAGAGGGGTCCAGTTGTATTGTGACAGTTCTGTTAGGAATCCTTCAGGATTAAAGTGTTTTTTTGAATATATTGTTTTATGTGAGGTGGGTAGGTTTAGCTTAGTTTTGGCCCTAATTACATAAGTAAGAGAGTGATCGCTAAGATCATCTGGAAGGATGCCAGTTTGGTAGTTTTGTAGGGAGTTTGTAAGAATCCAATCTAAGGTGGTTTCTTTTTACTTTTATTATTTATTCTAGTTGGACTGTCAATAAGTTGTTTGAAACCAAAAGATTTATGTGGGAGGTGGGGTTAGCATTGCTACAAGAATTCCAGTCGATGTTAAAGTCCCCAAGAAATAGTGTTTCTTGAGGGAGGTTTATAGAGAGGTGTTCAAGAAGTTGTTCTAAGATGGGGATATTATTTCTATGCACAGATGATGTTTATAGATTTAGTGTTGTTAATTTGAATTTTGGAACCAATTATTTCGCATTAATGTTTTGGATAAGGGTAAGGTCCAGAAGAGTAAGCTTTAGTTGTGTTTTATATAGAATAGCTACTCCACCTCCTTTTTGGAGGTACGATCAAATCTGAGAATGCTATATCCAGGTGGGGTAATTTCAATGTCTTTAATAGAGGGCTTTAGCCAGGTTTCTGATAAGCATAGGATGTCAAAGTTGTTTACTTCTAGTAGGGCATGCAGTTGACTGATTTTGTTGCAGATACTATGTTGAGATGGGCTAAAGATAATAAGTCAGAGGATGCAGTGGATGAGGGAGAGAGAGGTTTGATGTGAGTTTTGTATGTTCTGTTGGAGGTTAGAGGGCCTGGGTTGTTGAATGTCTCCATCTTGTAGTAGATGGAGGAATATAAGATAGTTTTCAGGTGTATGTTTTATAATTGTATCGAATATTTTCTTTCCTTTAGTTTGTAGTAGTTTGCAGTGTAGTACCCTATGGTATTTGGGAAGTAGGTATGTGGATTGAGAGGTGGTATGTAAGACGGAAGGGGGTAGGGATGTTACAGGTATACTGGTATGTTTAGAGGGAAGTGAGAAAGAAGCAGTTAGGGAGTGTTCATAGGAGGTTAGGAAGTAGGTGGTTATGAGAAAGACTAATAATAAGAAGGAGATAGGAAGTTTCATTTGTGGCTGGGGCATAGTAGATGTTTTAAAGAGGTAGTTGTGAGTCAGTGTGATATTCTAGGATGGAGGTACTGTAGAAAAGAAAGGTATATAGAAGGTGTTATAATGTGTTAGGTGTGTAAGTGATAGAGAAGTGGGGTTTGTTATAATTATGTAAGTGTGTTTGTGAGTGGTGGGTAGTGTACAATATGTGAGGTTGTGATAGGGTGGAAAAGAAGGGGATGTGTCTAGAGGAGAGATAAAGGTAGGACCCCTGGGGGTGGGTGGGATATGGGGGTAGGGTGAGGTAGACCAGAGGAGAAGGGAAAAAGTATCAGAGAAGGCAAGGGGAGTCAAGGCAAGAGAAGGTAGCCTAGGAGGAGAGGATAAGACAGGGTATTGGAAGGAGGAAAGGGAGTAGGTTAAGAAGGTAAGAATTAAAATGTAGTAGGGAAAAGAAAACTAGTATCCCAGATAGGGATGAGGAGAGAGTGACATCTAGTGGGCAACTGTGGAAGTGCAAATAGCAAATAGGGCAGCTTCCAGGTGAGAGCTATGAAAGGGGAGAAAGGATAATCTAGGTAGCTATCCAAGGAGTATGTGTGGTGGTAATGGAGGAATAAGGAAAGGTAGCTGCTGGCTGCTTAGGTAGTGTCAGTCTAATGGCTTAACAGTTACAGTAGGTTAAAACGTAATGCTGAATGACTAGCTGGACATACTTTCTTACAATCTTGAGGTAGCCGTTGATAGGAGGAACCAGTGTCCTGAGCGAGTCCTAGGTTAATGTGCAAAGAGCACCTTAGTGGAGAATATAGAGGGAATGCAACCCAGGCAAAACACAGGGTCGATTTGAGGTCAAAGCTGGTATAGGAGGGAAAGAGAAGAAAGAAATAGTGTTATAGTACAAACTTAACATTCAGTAATGCAAATACAAAGTCAAAATGTGGGAGAAAAACAAATAAAATCAGGTTATCCAAATAATAAGCTAAGCATCATTACATATAGGGGTAAAACACATAGAAAATATGCAAACATATGTATATATAGAGGCTATCAGTGATATAAATCACCAGCAAGTGCAGAAAACAGTCATACTCATGTGTAATTACAGTTGCAAGATAACAGAAACAATCCTCAGTCCTTCAAGGAAGTCTGCTTGGTATTGCTGGTATAATCATGCACATTAAACAGTGAGATCTAACACTAAGCGATTCGCGCATTACAAGGACTAGTATAATCCATAAAGTAGTGTTTGAGGAGATTAGGCCAGGAGCAGTCTCTGTTTAAAGGCATTCGCAGTTCTATATATAATAAATATCCACAGGTAGGGACAACACAGTAGAAGGAGCCAGCACTCCCAAAGAGAAATAACTCATTAACATTTACATTTACAGCGTTCCCTTACATGCTGAAACAGCAAAACAATGGCCCCACATATTAGTACACCATTGTAGGTAAAAGCAGATACAAGCTAATAAGCTAAGCAGCAAGGCAGTACATTCCTGCTTATTGTGGACGTTTCAGAGAGCAGTAGTAGACAGTTTAAACTAGCAGAACAAACAGTAAAAGGAAAGTCCTATACAAGAAGTCGTTCCTGTTGATTTAACACTGTCGCATAATCCAAAAAGGCATACATTTGCAAGATGTTACCCTTACCCTAGCTAGAAACAGCAAAACAAGCGATTCTATTCGCATATATTCACCTTTTTAGTCATGCAGTACAGTAAAACGCTGCTTACAGGCGGGAACCGCTAGACATAACAGTCCTATCTGTGAACATGTACACAACTTAAATGAGAGAACTATCACACTTAAAACTAAGTATCTAGTTTAGACAACAGACCTATTGGCACTTTTATCCTTGAGTAGCAAATTAAGTAGTTAATCACAAGTTCAGGCAAAAAAGTTTCATGGACAAAAACACATGGAAACTTACTGAAAAGTATTAGATCACAGCCAGGAACACACAGCAGCAGCAGCGTGGAGGGCAGAAATTAAAGATGGCGCCTTTAGGATGTGGGACCCAGTTAGCCTCTACATCTGAGTCACATCCCCAGCATCTAATTTTAACAGTTTTGTACATTAATATAATTCTATTCAGTGTAATATAAGCTCTATGTCAATATTTCTATTTGAAAATGTTCCATTATAATGAAGATGTAGTTTTTTCTGCTGATTTTTAACACTTTTTATTTTCAGCTGAAAAAAGTTATTATTAATTTTTGTAGAATAATTTCAGAATATGTTATCAGAAGATGAAGAATACGATCTAAGAATTCTATATATCTTAGATAGATACAACTTGCAATTTATTAAATTATTAACATTAATTCTAAGATTTTAGGAAAATATTCTGACTGTAAATCATATATCATATTAATCTTTGTAGTTACGTATTCTCTACAAATTTGCAAAATTAAACAATTGTTTAGTTTTAAACTATATCTAGTGGGGAGACTCTCTACAGAATTAAGTTCATTACCATTTAGGAATTGATGCCAGTAAATTATGTTATAATATTTCCCAAATCAAACATTTTATTAAAATTATAATGTTCTAAATATTCAATTGTTTATGCTATTGGAAATAACAAAAAAATAAGGTTTTAATAATATAATTAGAATAAATAAACTTCCTAAAAGAAGAAAAGCTATAACTAATATAAGGAACAAAATATGAACTATTATTCCCCTTTAGATAATAATCTTTTAAATACAAATAAAAATTATTAGCACAATTTGTGTATGATACATAGAAATATATTTATTATTAAGTATTTTTTTCATGAATTGATTTCTATTTTGACTAATATAATCTATTAAGCCAAAATTCTATTACTTTAATGATTGCTGAAGTATTTTATAATTCAATATCAGAAAACCTCTTCTCCATCATTCCAACTATTCCTATGCCAATTAAAGAAGATCCCTGATTTATTCAGATACCAAAGAAATTTGAGAAGAATACCGTTTATCTTCTTTAAAAGAAATTTGGATAGAGTCAAGATTAATTAAAAACAAAATCTTTGGGAGAATAACCATCTTAATTAAAGTTAGATGACTCTCAATAGAAAAGAAAAAAATATTCCATTTAGTACTTAAATTTGTAATTTTATCTATTATATTTTTAAAATTAACTGACATTAAATCTTTACAATTTGATGTTATAATGATACCAAGGTATTCCATTTTATTATCCCAATTAAAATTGCTATATTTTTAAATGAGTTATTTCATTTCTTATTAACTAGTAATGAATTTGTTTTATGATGATTAAATGTTAAACTTGCAATAATCTCAAAATGTTTCATGGAACTAACTATATGTTCCACTGAAGTCTATATATTACCTATTGTGAGAAGAAAATTCTTATGGTATTTGTCAATATCCTAAGCAGTGTAAGGTTTAACAATTAATATATTACAATGAATTAATTTCATATAAACCAAAGTGATCCAACTACTAACTTTAATTATTAATTTATTCACAAGCTATTGTTGCTTACATAATGATATAATGATATGATTTGTCAGTTAACAATAACTTTATTAAAACTTATTATCCCATTTCTATATATGGGTCTACTTTATATAACTGAAATTTCATTTGGCTGACTTTCATTTGACTAAGACAAAAATACCTAATTTTCAAAATACTGAAAACTCACTTGACTGAAACTCATAATACTGAAAACTTACAGTGCTAAACTTCAAATTACTAACTTGTAAACCATAGACATACGCACTTACAACACCAATGACTAACTCTTTCCAAAACTTAAAAACTACTTATGTACCCTCTTAACAGAACTTGGACAACATAAAATCAAGCTAGGTGGGGGGCATGCCCCCCACACCCCCAATGTGGGGGACTCTGCCCTTCACACCCCTCTAACTATATGTACTATCTCCAGGATCACAGTACAGTGGGGAAAAGGACATATACCTTTTACTTACCTTACAGTAGTTTACATGCTACCACTACTGCTGGGAGCACACAAAACATCCACCATATTACTTGAGATACTTCCCATAAAAATGTAAACAGACATACCCACATTTAGAAACACAACACCACTTTCTACATGACTATCAGTATTCTGACAATTCAGCACTATAAGTTACAGTATTTTTTTTATCACGACCAAGTGGCAGAAGAAGGAAAACCCACATCATGACTATGGCTTACAATTCAGTATAATGAGAGTCATTCAAATGAATTTTCAGTATTTTGAAAATTCAGTATTATGGTCTCGGTCAAATGAAATCCAGTCAAATTAAATACCAGTCATGTGAAGTAGACCCATATATATATATATATATATATATATATATATATATATATATATATTTATATTTACTATAACTATATAACTATAACATAACTATATTGCTCAGTATTCCTATTAAGATTAATAACATTAAGCCTATCATTCTATCTAAAACATTATATGTGTAATCTCCCTACTTATTTTAATAAAATAATACAACCCATACTTGTGACTCCTATATATTATATTAACAACTAATAATAATTACAACATAAATAACCAATATGTTAAAAACAAGCATATTTTAATGTGTTACTATAATTAAAATACACTGCACTCCTAATATTTCACATCAACAGCTATTTGTATTTTATAACTCTAAAATGTAAGGAAAATAAAAAAAAAATACAATATAGGTTTCAATAACTTATTCTTAACATATTAAAAGGTAAAACATTCTCATTAGACCCATTTTAAAGTTCTATACCCATTTCTGCATTTCTGAGTCAAAGATACAGGTGAAAGGTCATTCACATTTTTAACTTCAAAAAGTCCATTTAAAAGCTTTTGTTTAAAACTGCAAATATGTGCTCATGCTCATTCTTTTAGAAGAAAGGAATTCTTAAAAACTCAACATGTGAGAAAACATTTATGTTCAACCACCGTGCATATGTGAAAATGCTCAAGGTTATAACAGACGAGCCATGCTAATGTTACAAGCGACTTAGTTTATCTAAATTATTATTTTATTAAAAAACACAACCATGTATTAAGTTGAAAAGTACTCCAAAGCAGCACTCAGAGAAAAACAAATTCATGGACAATATCACATATGCAAAATTGCTTGCAATTGTACACTGCAAGTGCAACCAAAGAAGCAATACTTATCAAATATGCAAAGAACCAATATTAAATAAAATAATCACCTCAACCCAACCAAATAAAGCTAAAGCAAAACAATTACCAAGTATCAAGCCACACAACCTTCCATGACAAACCAAATACAAAACAAGTCAGTCAGATTGACTTATTCAAACAGACAACATGCAACTTATGACAGCCAGAAGCACTCAAAACCTGCACATTCCCCCTCCTTTTTCTAAAAAAAAATATCAAACATTGGCTGTCATCTAAATATTGTATATTATTTTAGGCAGAATGTATAGCATTTAACTACTATTATTTTTCTTAAGTATTTATTTTTGAATGTGCTACTCTTTATCAGAGAAACTGTTACTGTTTAATATATTTTAGTGATGTAAGTTGAATTTGAGGTTCTGTTCTTTTAAATATTCAGCCTTCACTGCACCAAGCATTGTGGTTGCTTTATTCACATTTTAAAAGGCAGTTGATTTTTACTGTGTATAATCTGAAGAAGCTTTATTTAATAAAGAACAAAAGTGCTTATTTTTGCACAATTTTTTGGGTCTGTCCTTTGTGGAAAGGTTTCTTCAGTGTTTTACTATATTTACATAAAAAAGAAAAACAGTAGCGCTATTGATTACCAATTAAAGCTACAGCAAGCTGCATTTAGTCACTTCCTCATCTTAGATAATCAAGTGAAAATGAGCAAAATAAAGTGTTTTACCTTGTGTAGTTTAATACTTATATATTGATACCAAGTATTATATCAAGGAAATAAAAGCATACTACAATTATAAATAATTATTACAGTTGTCTCTCAGTTTTTACTCTTTTTGTCTGTAAAATCTCATCAATTTCTAGTAGCATTCCTCTTCAATGAAACAGACTCCAGTCCATTTCTTTGTATATTCAAGAGTATCTTCTAAGGAGTTGAAAGTCTTCTGACCATCAGGTAAAAACATTTTGATTTTAGCAGGAAAAATAGGTTCTGCTTTAATGTTGTTTTTCTTTAATCTTTTTATGAGAGGTAAACAAGCTTTCCTTTTAGTCATAGATGAAGAATAGTCATTGTAAACTCTTATGTTATTTTTGTTTATTTTAATTGTAGAGTTTTTCCACATGGTTTTCAGAACTAAATCCTTATCTTGCCTAGAAAGAAATCTTACCATTACTGATTTTGGAGACCGTTTTTTTTCTTTAAGGAAGTGTTAGAAAGTGATCTATGAACCCTCTCTATACCAAAAGAAAAGGCTTCAGGTAAGTTTAGAGTCAGTGGTTTCAAAACTGAACGATATTATCACCTTCTTTTTGTGATATCATATATTCTTATGTTGTTTGTTCTGGATCTACTTTCCATGTCTTCTATTTTCTCTGGGTATCAATTGTTTTGTTAAAGAACAAATTCCATATGATTTTCATTCTCAGTCAATTTTCCATCCAGATCAATAACAGCTTCCTCTATAGTTGAGATCTGAAGAGACTGTTGCTTAAGCACTTAACTCAGTACACCCACTTGTTTATTACACTCATTTTTTATGTTAGGTTTTATTCTCAAGTTTATCCATTTTCAATAAAAGTTCATTTATGTTGTAAAAAGATTGAATGTAATTTTTCATTGTAGAATCTTGAGAATTAGATTAATAGTGGCTCATTTTGTATGAGCCAAGATCCTTAGTATTTCTCTGACAGGAAATGTTAATGTAAAATATTCAAAAATTTTTTTTTTCAAGAAACTTATTTAAAAATGTTTAATTATATATCCATCTCCTTTAAAAAAAATTGAGTTTTGATAAAGAATTCCTGTCAGAATTACTGAAGAAGAAGCAGAGCAAAAGATCAGTGCTGTTAACTGTTCACCAACTTGGTCATGTCCCCACTTTATATATATTTTATATGTGTGTGTGTGTGTGTGTGTGTGTGTGTGTGTGTGTGTGTGTGTGTGTGTATATACAATGGTACAATTCTATACATACATGTGTCTCTCTCTCTCTCTCTCTCTCTACACACACACACACACACACACACACACACACACATATATATATATATATATATATATATATATATATATATATATATATATATATGGGAAGTATCACTTACCTTAACTGCTGGTATAGTGGACTGCTAATTGTAAATACAATTTGCTGACAAAGCAGTTGATCAACAGTTGTGCAAGATCATAACATTGCCAGATTTGAGGAATATACCCTTTCCCCTGTATTTTGCAATCTCTGAGTTGGAATATACAATTTCCAGGTGTACTAGGTGTGCATGGTCTGAGGTTATATCTTAGAACATGCACAGTTGCATGTTAAAATTTTTTTTTCTGAGCACGTGTGTGTGTGTGTGTGTGTGTGTGTGTGTGTGTGTGTGTGTGTGTGTGTGTGTGTGTGTGTGTGTGTGTGTGTGTGTGTGTGTGTGTGTGTGTATGTGTGTGTGTGTGTGTGTGTGTGTGTGTGTGTGTGTGTGTGTATATATATATATATATTTTTAATACATGCATACTTATACCCACTCATTGCTCTGTGTATCCCTCTGAATTCACACCTCTGTCTTTCTGCATATTGTTCTGCCTTTTCTTCTCTTCATCTCAATATGTATAAAAAGATACAAGATATTTCTATAAAAATGTGTTGTTATGTGACAGCAAAGGCAAGTAGAACAATGTATGCCAAATCATGTGCAGCCTTCCAAAAAGTATGCATGTAAGGGCCATCTTTGATGCAGGCTGTTATATATGCTGTTACCATGAAAGCGCATGAACATATTGAGGATCTACAGAGTGAAAATAGTGGTGTCCAACATATCATTAAGGACAGCACTTATATGTACACAATAATGTGACATCAGTAAATTTATATAAAGCCACATTCACCTACAATATTACTGTTTCCATTCTGGTACCTGTGTATTAACAGTTATACTTATAAGTGCATCGACATAACCTGCTGCAGTGCCGAGACAGTCATCAGAAGTAATCTAAAACACTAAATATCACCCATGATTTTTATTAAACGCTATCAGCACAAGTGAGAGTGCATGTGTGAGAACTGGTTGCACATTATCAGCACAAGTGAGAGTACTGGTTACACACTATCAGCACAGGTGAAAATACTGCCTAATGAGCCAGGTATACTACTTCATAGTCACCTATATTATATCCATAGCACTCATCTTATTTAAAGAAATACACTGTGTGTATATGGATATAAACATATGCATTCATTTTGTGTAGTCACTAAAACAAACTGATCACTATGCAGTCTGGCAGTTGTGAACATCAGGGAGTACATAAGCAATGTTTATATCACTGCACTTTCACAAAAATAGGGACACCTGTAAAGGGAATTTAACACCACTTGTTACAGGTTTGGAGTCAGATTTGAAGTCCGCAATTTTTACTGTGTGGGTTCCATCTGTGAGCCAGTTGGTGACCCATCTTGTGGCATATGGATTTATACCCATCTTGGTGAGTTTGTCTATGATACCAGAATGGGGGATAGTGTTGAAAGCCTTGGTGAGGTCAAGATAGGCTGTGTGGACTGCCTTACCCTCATCCACAGCTTTCGTGACTGTTTCAAAGAAGTCAATCAGGTTCAGGAGGCATGATCTGCCCTTCACAAATCTGAACTGGGTGGGGTTCAGAGTTTGGAGGTTTCCAATATCCTTGTTTATGAGTTCCATGATAATATGCTCCATGGCCTTGCAGACCAGGCTCATCAGACTAATAGGGCGATAGTTCCCAAGGTCCGTGATGGCCCCCCCTCCTTTGTGGAGTGGTACAACTGTTGCTTTGTGCCATCCAGTAGGTACAAAGCCTGTTGAGAGGCTATGACTGAACATGATGCTTATTTAGGGGACTAGTTCATACTGGAGTTCATTTAGAATGCATCCAGGGATATTGTCTGGTCCCATGGATGCCATGTTCTTGGCTTTTGATAGCGCAGTTTTCACCTGTTCAATTGTGATTGCAGGGACACTGCATTCATCCTGCATGGATATTGACTGTTTAGGAGGTGAGGGGGGGTAAAGTTGGCACTGAACCTATCAGCCAGGATGTTGGCAATATCAGTTGGTTCCATGAATTTTCTGCCATTGTGCTATAAATCAGAGCAGATCTGGGTGTTGCCATTGAGATTCTTGACATAACTGTAGAATACTTTGTGGATGTCCTTAGAGTCAGTGGAATCTTATTTTCATATTTTGCTTTGGAGGATTTTATGAGGGATTTAGCTTCTTGCTGAGGCTGACCAGGGAGCTCCTCCATTCTTTGATATTTATTCTCTTTTGCAACAGTTTCTTCCTTCTGTTGTAGAGCTTGTTAATAGCAGGTGACCACCAGATAGGTTTCCTTTTTTAGAAGACTGCATCTTGGTTTTATTAGGGATAGCACAATCCATGCACCCATGAAGGTGCTTATAGACTGCATTTGTATAAGGTAACTGTATTGTCCATTTGCATGGGTATTGTGAAATTGGCCACTTCCTTAAGAAGCACGAAGTTGGCTTTGGAGTAGTTTTTTACTGTGGTTTCCTTAGTGGGGGTTGGGGGCTTGGATATCTAGGGTGAATAGTTTATGGTCGGATCTGACCAATGAGGAGTTGACTTCAGGTGTGGGACACCTGTCACTCATGTTGGTAATTACTAGTTCTATGATATTATAGCTCCTGATAGGGGTGAGGACAAGTTGATCCATGGCATTGGAGTTTATGAATTCTAGGAAGCGTTGAGGAAAGGAGTTGGTAGAAGAGTAGTTTTATCAGTTAATGGTGGCGTAGTTGAAATCTCCCAGTATTAGAGTGTTAGGTTGGACCCTGATATTCTCTATTGTATCAAGAAAAGAGGAGTGAGAATCCTGGGGCATGGTAAGAGATCTGTAGCAAGCTACAGTATGGATTGCAGTTTTGCCCAGAGTTAGTTTCACATGGATAATTTCAGAGTTGGGCAACTAGCCTGGAGGTGTGGTTGTGCTTAATGAAAATGGACACACCTCTGCCCTTGGTGTTCCGGTCCTGGTTTGATGGCCGAAAGGTATGGTATGAGTTATATCCTGGTAGTGCAGGGGTGCTCTCTGGAGCCTTGAACCAAGTTTCAGTCACAGCACAGATATCAATATTCTCCATTTTAAAGAGTGCCTCGAGTGAGTTCATTTTGAGGTTTAGACTTTTAGCACTGAGTAGCATTACCCTCAGTTTTTTTCTTGCCTGTATCAGTTACGGTGGTGGTTTTGGTTTTTTGAGCTTTGCCTAAAAAAGGCAATACAGGGGCAGCAAGAGCCTTAGCCAGTATCCGGAATCCCAGGGGTGACAGGTGCAAGCCATCTCTGGCAAAGCATCATGGCCTGTCAACCATGTCATCCCAGGCAGACAAATACTGGATCCCCTTTTAATGACATCAGAAGTTTAGACAATTGTTGAAGTCGATCATTTTGTCCTTGTATGGCGGTATCATTCTGGGTGAAGGTAGGATGCTACTCAGGGCTAGGGTCATATCTGCCTGGATTACAAGATCAGAGAGCTCCTCTATGTCTCTTTTCATGTAATCCAGGGAGGTACATCTCAGGTCATTCACACCTATATAGTCATATTTGTACTTGTTGTGGAGTGACCTGAGTTCATGAGTTATGTGACGGATCCTGGCACCTGACAGGCAGCTAACAGTAACCTTATCCTTGTCTATTCTGGTGAGTGGAACATCAGTGCGCCTGACTATAGAGTCACCTATGACCAATGTGTTAGGTACATAGTTTTGCCTTATGGGTGCTGGTTGAGTGGCACACTGAGTCTATGTGTTATGTGTCCTTTGGGTTGTGGTGAGGGTGGGAGGTTGTTTGCATTTCTGCTTTGGAGGTCTCTGTTGTTTGGGTAGATTCTTATTGAGAGCCTCCGAGAATGATTTTGTGTATCTATGTGTGGGTCTTGGTGGTGTAGATGTACTGGGACTATGAGGTGTGTGTGGTGTGGAGTGGGTGTTAGCAGTCTCTTCCTGACTGGCAAGTTCAGTTTTGGGTTGAGAGAGCTTTGCCTCCAGTTTGGCTAGATAAATGCATCTTTCACAGGTTGTAGTGTTGGGTAGTAGGAGGAGAGGGTTGTCGATGTACATGAGTCAATTGCTACATTGCCCCAAGATGCCCAGATTCATCAGGTAGACAGGAGAGAACATCAGGAGCTGTCCCTTGGACATGCTAGGGATTCACTTTTTTTATTTTTACTAGACAGTGAGGGTAGTAAGTACTTGGGCTTGTTTCCTCAAGGTAGCTTGAGGAAGATAAGTAACAACAGAACTGTTAGCCACTAGGTAATGAGAAGGGTTTAATGCTTCAGAGATTTGTGGGTTAGTTAGTGCTATCAGCTGTTCTGAATCAGTGCCGAGCACAAAAAAAACAAATTCAAGTGCTACAAATAAGAAACTAGCTAGTTCTAAGGGAAAAACTGAAGATCAGACTTTGAGGTGCCGGGAATAGTTTAACCCTAGCTAAGCGACGCTGCCCAATGTGCAAACTCTTGCAAACCCGCGCAAACATGGGTTTTTAACTCAGAAGCTTGAAAGGGATAGGAATTAGCCCAAAACGGCCAATAAGGTAAATTCCAGAGATGGAGACCACACATCTTGCGGCAGATAGGCTGCTCTAGTGCTTACCACTCTCACTAATAAGCAGAAAGACCTCCCACTGGTGCAACAAGGTCTGGACCACTCAGAAACACAAACTAAAGTCCTGAAACCAGCAGATCTTTGATCCAGACTATTCTAGTATAGGAAAGGATGGGAAATAAGCAGTACATATAGTATCTTTTTTATATTTTTTGTTTTTTAGAGTTTAAGCAGAAAAAAAACATTTAAAACAGTATAAATGCACAGAAAAGGCTGTTGCACTTGAGTGTGATGCTTACAGTTATAAATTCAGTTAAATTTTAAGTTTTAAACAGGTAAAACAAGTGAACACACAGGGATAGTCTGCACCTGCCCCCCCTCCCCCAAGTATTCAAATATTGCCAAAAACCTTGACCTCCCACACAGTACCAAATTTAGTCCGTGCCAACCTGATAAACCTACCGACATAACAAAACTGACTCAGAATATTCTGAAGGTGCTGATGGCCAATGCCAAAAGTCTGAACAGGAGACTCCACTCCCCACAAGATCTCAGGCATGTAGAAGGGACAGGTATTTACCTCAAAGATTACCTTTTCTCAGGAACAGGCTTCCCATCCATGTAAAGCAATGCTCATCCCTAACTCTAAGCAAATGCAACTTAGACCAATGAATAAGTAAATTGCAAATGTATCTCTGGTTTGGCATTATATCCATAATGGACAGGAGTAGCCTGTGAATGCTTGATGTGTAAAAGCTTGTATAACCATAAAATTCCTTAGAGTATTAATGCATGTCAGTAATATTTTGGCAAATTTGGGGATACGCTTTTCTAGGCTTAAAATGGCTCTTGGGCTGATTGTCTAGTAACTACGTATGTATCTGTTAGCCTGTAACTGAACCTACAGCCTAGCCATCCAGAGAAAGACAGTGGCACATTTCAGAAGGTATATGCCTGCTGTTATAGGCGCATGAGCAGGCAAAATTCTGTCATGACACAGAGTTGCATACAGTTGCTTGGAACTAGTCGCACTGCACACTATACCCAGGTGCTGCATGAGCAGCATACAAAGATCATGGCAGCCCTTGCTGAACATAGAGACACTGTGACATCTATATGACACTCTGTAGAGTAGCTTGCCACAGCTGTAATGGAACACAGCAACAGTATTTCATGGGCAATATTTGACCTGACTCATATCTTCAGTTTACCACTCTCATGTAATGTGAGAACTCCTCTTGTTCCACATACACTCAGTCATCCATTGTGCCAGTGCTGCAATGTGCACATAGAACTATTGCTGGTCATCATACTCAGGCCAAGATTGTCAGTTTAAGGAGCACAGTACAGCACAAACCAGTGTGCAGGCCCTAGTGTGTCCCACACTACACAGGCCACCACCAGCATACCCATGGTACACCATAGGCCTGAGATTTTCTCATATAGTAGGGACACCTAAGACCACAGTGTGAACCGTCAATGTGGGTATCCTCATCTACTTTAGTGTTGCTATGGAAAGTATCTCAGTGTGTTGCTTGGTGTGTATCTCTTAACCTGTGATAATCGTGACTGTTGTGCTGCCATAGAACAATGTACATGTTTCTAGCCTTTGACAAGTCTGATGCCACTGCAATACAACTTTAAATATGCAATGTTCAAGACTAGTTAGTCCATTTGATTATGGTTGTCAAGTATATTGTTCACAGGTATAACATCTATGATAAAGTGTCATGGCATTCTTCTTAGCAGAACTTACTAAGATAATTATATATATATAACTTAATAATAACAAATCCATAAATCAGAGTATATATTCCCCCAAGAAACAATGCTTCCACATTAGAAGACATCTTAGTTTGGTTAAATAATAATATTGGCCAATAAACCATAATTATGGGCATTGTGAATATAGACTGGAAACAAACCAACCCGACCCATCCCCACCCTCTATAAACCTATTTGGCTTCATAGAATTAGTGAATCTCATCACAAGGTTGTATAAAAAAATTAATAAAGAATCCACACTCAGTTTGGATCCTTAATAACAAATGATATACTTTAAATTCCACAGTAACACTACCACATTATCAGTGACCACCTACCAACGTATGCAATCAGATAATACCATAATAGCCACAAACAGGTAATCTATAATCAAATATGTAACCTAACTAAACTTGACCCTTATAACTGCAACTCAACCCTTAAACACTATAATGGGAACATTCTAGAAGAACTACTTTTAGAAGATGTAGTCTCCTTCTTTAACCAAACTTTCCTTAAAATTATTAATGATTATGCACATATCAGAACAAAGAAGAGTTAGATTAATCCCAGAACTATTACTGACAAGACCAACCAGGCAATTACTTGCACAAAGGGATTGTGCTTTGAATGTATGGTCCAAAAAAAATTTTTTAGGCCTTTAGATACCTCAGAAACCTTGCAAAACAACATATTATAAACAATAAAAATCCTACTTCACTAATCTCCAAAACACCCACCAAAACAACACCAAACTATTCTGGTCTTCCTTAAAAAAATGATTCCATCCCAGAAAAAACATCACACTTGCTGCCACAACCAGTAACTATATAGATAGTATTGCAACACAGTTTAACACACAAATTATAACCCCCTCACCCTCATTATCCCAATAGTCTGCAACAGCAGCACTCTGCAATTCAAACTCAAACCTGTCCCTACTACAACAGTCACTTACAAAGCCTCAAATCTGCAACCCTAGCTGCAAACAATCTTCCTCAGAATATCTAAAAATTGCAGCAGAAGCAATAGCATTATTTGTCTCCATCCTTATTAACAGATCCTTAACTGAAAACTATGTCCCAAATATCTGGAAACAACCATTCATAATACCTCTCCACAAAGTTGACAATTCAACAGACCTGACTAACTATAGACCAATTGCTATGCTATCTTCCTGGGTCTAAAATTTTAGAAAAATGTATCGACTCCGAGCTCCTATTAACACCTTATCAACCACAGCCTACTCTCCAGCACACAGCATGGTTTCTTTCCTAATCACAGCACCATTACCACTCTCCTCAGTTTCACTAATACTGTTAGCCATCACAGAAACAATGGAAACATAGTCTCAACCATCTTTATTGACCTGTCCAAAACTTTTGATACCATAAATCATCAAAAGCTCCTCTTCAAACCCTCCTCATTAAGGCTCAATAAGTCATGTCTTACCTAGTTTCACAATTACCTATCCAACAGGCAACCCCACTAAAATGGTAACAAGGGTTCTCTCCACTCCTCCCAGTCACAGTTAATGAACCGCAAGGATCAATTCTAGGACATCTTCTTTTTGATATCTTTATTAATAAAGTCCACAACACCACCAGACAAGGAACTTTAGTCCAATATGCAGATGATGGTGCACTCATCTGCCCTCCATCACCCCTAGATACCCTCCAGCACATCACACAACAGGCATTCCTCTCTACCAAATCTTGGTTATCTGAATCATACCTATTCCTCAATACTATAAAACCAAGCCAATACTTTTTACCTGCAAGCACTCACAAACAAAAACATGCATTCCTATCAAACAATATAACAACTGAAACCATATCACAGACCAAACTCCAAGATGTGCTACTAGATGAAAATCTGTGATATGACCTACACCTTCTTCAAGCAATAAAAACAACTCACATGAAACTAGGCTTCCTCAATAGGGCCAAAAAAATGTCTAGCAGACACTACTAGAAAATATATCACAACAACTTATCTACTCCCACACCTTCTATACACATCACCTATCTTTACAGATGTTAGCACCTCACTCAGAACAAAATTAGGAATACACTATGACAAAATCTCTAAATTTGCTATTAATAACTCCCAAAACGACATCACTGTAAAGCCATTAGAGGCCTAGACTGGCTATAACTTCATATCTACTTGACTCACTCCCAACTTGTAATGCATAGTCTTATATACTGCCATAACAAATGCTCATACCTACACAAAGTCCAGAGCTCTACGTTCCAACAGTAAGTCAGTCCTAGCCATATCTAAATCTAATGACTCTGCTGGGACTCTTTATACTCCTACTATGGAACAAAAGATGGAACTCGATACCACTCGACCAAAAATTAACTGAAAAGAAAAATAACTTCAAAGCACTACTAAAACAACATTTAACAGTAAGTGGCTAGGCCCTTGCATCACTCCTGGATAATTTAGTCATTCCACCTTGCTCTATTTTACAAACCCACTTCTCTATATAAAGTGCCACTACTCCTTTTAACTTTCACTGATTACATCTTTCCTTAACCTCTTCTCTTACATACTCTCACCATCCTTTCTCTCCCCCTTTGCCTGAACTCTTATATGCTATCTCTTATCCTGCCCAGTCACATTGCATTCCTACTAGCACTCTCTTTTCTGCCATCTTTCTGTTATCTTTTCCTGTATTCCCACATAACATAACACTAAACTCCCTCCTATACCTTCTCACACACCAAACCCTATAACTTGCTCCATCCTGGCTAAATTTTCTGACTTATTAACTCTCACCACCTAAACATTATACATGACATAGTTTCTAATTCACCTATTTCTATACCAAATCAAATCTGCTATTTAAACTGTACAGAAAGATAAGTTTGTATTGTATTCCTAAGCTCTGTTTTTTCCATCTTTTTATGCAATCTATGTGTGAGTGTGGTGTGCCCTTGTAAAATGGAAAAACAGTAATTCTTTTTGTAAAAAACAGTGTGTTTAAAATGTGAAATCTCTGTAAAAAATGTTAAATATTTAATGTTTGTATCTTGTGGAGCTTTTCTCCCCAGGCCTCCGCTGAAAAAGGGTCTCACCCCAGTCGCAATTTCCCAGTAAACAAAGATAAATAAATAAATATCAATGACTAGGTTTATGACATGGTTCAAAGTCCACAATAACTGCATTTCTCCCAGATATCAGAGTCATGCATGTTGCATTTTCTTTGATGTAAATAAGTACTTCTGCATCTGCATCTCTTCATATTGTTTACCACTACTAGATGTATAGGCATACATGGTGAGGCACACCCTGCTGTTCATAATTCCATGGAATGTTTTCCTGTGTATACTGCCAATGAGTAATCTTTATCAAATCAACATAACACATTCATGCCACAGCTGAACATCACATGCCTCCATTCCTATCACTCCAACATATGTATGATGTAATATGTGTATGGCATCTCTATACGCTGCTATACATTCTCCAACATATATAGTAGACTGCTATTCACTAGATAGTACAATTTTTCAAGGCACAAAAGTTGTCTGCACATGTGTAATAAAACATGTCTGACTTGTCACACTGGCAGTAACATATACAGCCTTTGGAGGTCAAGGGATTCTGGGGGTTCCATGTGTCTCTCTGCCAGTGCAGTAACAATAATGGCACAAGATTTGTGTGGTGTCTGCACATGTCAGTCATTGTCCTTACACAGTGTGTGACCTTCAGTGTGACAACAGTTCAGACACACTGTCCTGAAAATATAGGAGCTGTTACATGTTACTATCAGACTTAACTTATTCAATCTAACCTGGGTGTTTGGGTTTGCTAGTTTAACCTCATTACACACACACACACACACACACACACACACACTCACACACACACACACACACACACACACACACACACACACACACGCACACACACATGCACGCACGCACACACACACACACACACACCATATAAAACTGAAATCTCTATAGCTTAAATGTGAATATTGATATTCTGCACAGAAAAAAATGTAAGGGTTTATGTTTCTGTCTATTTTTTTAAGTAAATGATTCTTAAATATTTTCCTTAATTCATATGGGTGGGTAAGCTGGAGTGCTAGCAAAACAGTTTTGAGAGAAAAAGGACTACATGAGTGAAGCATTTGTTTTAATGAAACCAACTCAACAGAGAGATAACTTTGTAGGGATATGTTTTAAGTGTACGCCCTACAGTTCCTTGAGGTAAAATTGTTTCACTGTCAGTAAGACAAAAAAAAAAGATGCATAATGCTGATTTCTGTTTTCTATAGAATATCATTGCCAGTATAGTTTCTACATATGCGCCAGCAATGATTCACTTGTTGGAGTGATCATGGAGTTGGTATACTCCCAAATATCAGGGGATATGGGGGGGGGTTGCCCTAATGCAAAAATAATTAAAGTAAATTTTTTCCCCCTTCTGTATTTTGGGCATTTTTTTTTCATTCATTCAGCACATCTGTATCCAGGATATCTGCTTTTCATAGTAAAATTGTTTTAAGATAATAAACTGCAAATAAACTGAAGTGGCACAATATGGAACATGAACAGAAACCTCTAAGAATATCCTAGCTTAGAAATCCAAGGGGCAATAGCTAAAAGTCTAGAGAGTCTTGTTTATTTGTTGGTGTAAATATATGACCCTAGTACAGGTATTTGTAGAGCCGCTGGTTTTGCAAAGAAATACCAGGTCAAATAGGACTGGCTTCATGGCTTGAAAATTAAAGATACAATGCACCTCATAGCAAATGTTGGCTACTAAATTTAAGAAGAAGAAGTTTGCTAATCTGCTGGGATAGTTGAAGGATTTAAGGTTTTTAATTTTTCTTTTGGGGGGGGGGTTAACATTTTCGAGGCCTTTCCAGTTGAGCAATGCATTTCAATGATGGGTCTATGAGAAGAATGCAGAGGTAAGATGGCTCCTTTGAATCTTGGAAATATTTCCTTGAAAATGCATAGGGACGTACAGGGCCAGACAGAAGGATTTGCTAAGTATGAAGAAGAAACATGATGACTAAAAGAGAAAAAGCACTGTCCACCATAAAATACCCATGTGTGCACTACTCATATGAGACGAGAACAACTTTTTTGATGAACATTACTGTGCTGCACTTTTTTCTTACATTTAGCTTGACACCATTTTCACTACACTAGTTATGCGCATATTTTAGGCCTTTTTGGAGTAATTTAGTGAAAGTGAATGAGCAAATAACAGTGCCCAGCTTGCAGTCATCAGCAAACTTGGTCAGACACATTTAAGGGATATTATCTTGACTATCTGCAAAATAAAAGCTGAATGGAGAGGGTCCAGCACTGTTCCCTGTGGTACCCCACAAGTTTATTTATTTGACATTTGTTTACCAGGAATGTCTGACTGGGTGGGAGCCCATTTTCAGCAGAGGCCTGGGGAGAACAACTCCAAGGAAGAAAGTAGCAAACTTACATTATTTACATAGTTTACATAGCTTATTACATAGCAATATTGGAGATATCATAAAGACAATGGAATACACATTAATGGATAAAACAAGTATTTACATACATTAGTTAGTACAAACTTCCTGAGAGTTAAATATGTTAGGTTGCCATGATAAAGGTGGACATTACATTTATATGATAGGAGTAAAAATATTCAACTATATAATTAAATGAGGATAGTTATAGTGCAGAGCTTATTTTATATATATATATATATATATATATATATATATATATATATATATATATAAATATTATGTATATATGTGTTACCTTCAGTTTACCGACAGTACACTTCCCCAAACCAAGTTTACCGACACGTCAAATCACCAACATTCTCAAAGCCAACATTTCCTGAAAGGTAAGTTAACACTTCACCATCCCAATGGAAGAACTACCTGAAGAAAACAAACCCACCAATGTGGAGGGCTTTGCCCCCCAACCCCCCCTTACTAAATATACCAACTCCGAGAACGATCTACTGCGGGGGTAAGGGGCAAAGTTCAAGTAGATGGCCAAGTGTTTGCTAACCTCGTGGGTAACGTTGGCTTTGGAAATGTCGGTAATTTGAAGTGTCGGGTGATTGCGTGTCGGGGAAATGGACAGTCGGTAAACTGAAGGTAACCCATATATATATATATATATATATATATATATATATATATATATACACACACATTTATAAAACTCATCAAAAACTGGGACTCTCATATAGAAACAAACATTTCCTTACTGCAACAACCAAAACTACCCTTGCAAAAACATTTTTACTTCCTGCTCTTCTTTACGGTGCCCCTATCCTAACTAACAAACTTCTACTTTAAGCAAGATGGAACAGTGCTACAACAAAGTTGCAAAGTTTGCTACAAACTCTAAATATCATATACACCACTGCAAACCACTACTAGAACTAAACTGGCTTGAACTTCCCAACCAGCTTGCCTTTATTCAGCTTGCCACCTTGTACAACCTTATTTTCAAGCCTACTCTCTGCCCTGCACTAGCCAATCTAGTAACACCTTGCACACCAAATCAATCCCTATGATCAGAAGACAAAAATATCTTATTTTTCTCAAACCCACAAGAAAACCAGGTCACTCTCTGTATTCATACTCTCACTATACTATGGAATTCATTACCTCTAGCTACCAGGTCTATGCCAGGCCTAACCCATTTCAAAGCTTCTTTAAAAAAATTCATCTCAAAAATACATGGCTCTGCTCCTGCATAAGGCCTGCCTAATGCTCAGCTCTTCCTCATCTTCCACACTAGCCTCATCCTCCTCTTCTGCCACATTTCACTCCCTCACAGTCTGCAAGATCCTAAGGCTCTCCTAACTCCTTCTCTGTTTCTATACTATATCCTTAAGCTACTACTCAGGGTGTAATGCCTCTATTCTTTTTTAATCTCTCACTATCTTTCTGCGTCACTATCTTTCTTGCTATTATATTCCTATTTGAAACCAACATTCTCTTTTTTCATGTACTATAACAGTCAATGTCATACATTGCACTACCTACATACTATTTTTGTACACTGTCTAATCACAGGCTATGTATATGGTCAGAGTGACTATAATTGTCTGTAATGTTTTAACTCTATAGAATTGTACAGATGTGTGGTATATCTTGTAAGATAATTTATGTTCTTTCAATTTATTTTTTGCATAGTATTTCTAATGTAATCTTTATTGCATTGGATTATACTGTATTTGTATTGTACTGTATGTGGAGCTTTTCTCCCTGGGCCTCTGCTGAAAATGGGTTCTGTAGACCCAGTCAGACCAGTCCAGTAAACAAATGGGTCTCTTCAAAGGATTGAAATTGCAGAACATCGAACCTCTGCTCATCAAGGACCAGAAGACTAAAGTTCTGCAATATCAAACCCTGTGAATAGAGATGATTGTACAGTGGGGAACAAGAACTTTACCATTCTGTTGATTGTAGTGCAATCTCAGAATTGGCATATTTAATTAGCAGGGGGTGTGGGAGGTTCAGCCCCCCATGTCAGGTGTGCAGGTGGGCTTGCCCCCCTGCAAAAACATGAAATAAGAAGTTTTCACATTTTAGGTTTTTTGGGGGGTTTATTGTATTGGATTATACTGTATTTGTATTGTACTGTATGTGGAGCTTTTCTCCCTGGGCCTCTGCTGAAAATGGGTTCTGTAGACCCAGTCAGACCAGTCCAGTAAACAAATGGGTCTCTTCAAAGGATTGAAATTGCAGAACATCGAACCTCTGCTCATCAAGGACCAGAAGACTAAAGTTCTGCAATATCAAACCCTGTGAATAGAGATGATTGTACAGTGGGGAAAAACAACTTTACCATTCTGTTGATTGTAGTGCGATCTCAGAATTGGCATATTTAAGTAGCAGGGGGTGTGGGAGGTTCAGCCCCCCATGTCAGGTGTGCAGGTGGGCTTGCCCCCCTGCCAAAACATGAAATAAGAAGTTTTCACATTTTAGGTTTTTTGGGGGGGTTAGATATTGCAGAATTTCAATCCTCTAGTCCTCGATGATCAGTGGTTCGATGTTCTGTAATTTCCATCCTTTGAAGGAGACCCAAGCAAATGTCAAATAAATAACATAAATAAATTAATAATACATTTTAGAACCTGTAGAACAGGATAGAAACAGGAGAGTAAAAAAAAACATAGGAGGGAAAATAGGTGAAGGGAAATGAGCATGAAGAGTAAAGTGTGGGGGAGGAAGCACTAGAAGAGACACAGTTAGGAGAATGTATGGTTCTAAGGAGTAGATGATTATGCAGCAGGGAATATTGATAGGTGAATCACAGGTAGTAGAACAGTAGGATAAGGTGAAGAAGAAGATAGAGCAGAGGAGAGGTATGTTAATTTAGGGAAGGTAGAAAGAAGAAGGGTGCAAGTTAAATAGAGGAGAAACGAGAGATTAGGGTAGTGAAGAGTACTGCAAAGTTCCATCTGATGTTCAGGGAGGGTATAAATATATTAGTGAGAAAGGCTAATGTAGAGGAAGAATGGGATTTAGCCAGGAGAAGAGCATGAACAAAGCCAGGTGTTGATTAGGTGAGACTTAAGTAGTTTTTTTGAACTGTATGGGGACTCATACCTCTCAACTGTACAGATTTTTGCAGAATGTCCAGATTTTTGCCTCATATTTTTGGTCCGTTTTTCATAAAATTGTGGTTTCTGGCAAATTATTGGCAAATCATTTAGGACTGAAGTTAGAAAATAACGACAGACATTTGAGTTTCAGGCTTCATACCCTTCAGAAAAAAAATCATGCTAATGCGATATCTATTATTCTATCAATTTTCTTAAATTTTTAAAAGTAATATTTAAAAATTTTCCCTATTTTTGGACCTTTGTCGTCCCACTTTTATTCATGGATTTGTCCAGATTTCTTGCTCTAAAAGGTTGAGAGTTTTGTATGGGGTTTGCAGCACTTAAGATATGTTGAGGCATAGTGTTCCAAATTCTAGAGACATAGTTGGAGTAGAGAGAATCCCAGGCACTGTTGTTGGATTTTGTGACATGTAGTAGAGATTTGTTTCAGGATCAAATGATCCATTTGCTAGAATAGGGTTGAAGTCCGTTGCAACTTGAGTTTGGGTTTTATTTAAAAAAAATAGAAAAGTTGTCTATGGGTACAGTGGGTACATATTCAGTTACAATTTTACATTCAGAGAGAGGGAGGGCGAGAGAGAGAGAGAGAGAGAGAGAGAGAGAGCACATCAGTAACTTTCATTGCCTGGGACCTGTTAGATAGCCAATTTACAATCCACAGGAAAACATAGATGCATACATTAAGTTTTCTAACTTTTCAATTATACCAGCATGAGGTATATTGCCAAAAGCCTTGGCCAAGTTATGATAAACAACATTTACAGAGCTACCACTATCCCCAGCCTCTGTAACTTTTTCAAAGTTTAAGTTCATGAAAACCATATTGTCTATGACAACTCTCCACAGCCTCTGTAACCTTTTCAGATAAGTTTACTAGGTTCATGAAAACCATATTGTCTATCCGACAGAAAGCCTTATTTGTTTTATGAATAAATATACATGGAATTTATGTATGCAAGCCAACACCACTACTGTTTTCTCCACCTCACCATATATACACAAGAAAAAACTGACCTTACAGCTGTAAAGTCAGATACATTAGAAAGGGGCATGTTTTTTCAAAGAAATTACAAAGGCACCCATAGGAAAGGGGTGTATCACCTACAAACATGTTTACTTATTTTATTATTGATTTGACATTTGTTAAATGGGATAGTCTGACTGAGCAAAAGCCCTTTTTCAGCAGAGGTCCGGGGAGAAAAGCTCCACACTACAACAAGTTATTTCATTGCAGTAATTAGTAGGAATAATAGTAGCATACATAAATACTCTACGCAGAGAATAAACACACACACAATTTTATCATAGCTCAGAATAGCAAGAGATGTACAAAAGTATAGCTAGTAGGAACAATAGTAGCAATACATAAATACTCTAAGCAGAAATAATCACAATTTTATCACAGAACAGAATGGCTCAAAAGAAACAAAAGTAGAAGACATTAATAATATATGAAGATTATACAGTTATAATAAGAATTACACACATCTATTTACAGTGATTTTTGAATAAACCAGAGGTTCAATGAACAGATTTGAGCAGTAAATGTTTAATAGTGTGCAAGGAAGAAATCCAGTTGGTAGAGAGTTAGGAGAGGGAGGAGATCATAGAATTGGGGACTAAACATAAATTGTAAATTTTAATGGGAGGTGAGGTAGAGAAAATAGGAAAGTTAGGCAAGTTGTGAGGGCAAAAGAGTAGAGAGTTAATGAGGGAGGTAAGTAAGAAGTGACTTGGAAGGGAATACTGGGAGTGTTGGGATAAGGATAATCAAATATGATGACAAGTAAGAGAGTTAAAAGCACAGTAGGAAGAGAGTAAGAGAACGATTATGGAAAGATGATTAGAGTGTTCATGTGGGATATTTACAATGACAGGTCCAGGTAGTACTAAGGTAGCCTTTTAGAGCTTTCTTAAAGTCAAGTGTCTGGTTTATTTTTCTGTTCCATCTTGCTTAGTGTAGAAGTTTGTAAGTTAGATAGGATAGGGGCACCATAAAGAAGGGAGGGAAGTAAAAATGTTTTTGCAAGGGTAGATTTTGGTTGCTGTAATAAGGAAATGTTGGCAAATATATGACAGGAGTATGAAATGTCATGGATTAATAAATTGACCTACAGCTGTAGTTGAACCCATTACACTATGCAAAAGCATCAGATTACAAACAAGATAATTATCTCAGCATGCCACTTAAGAACTCATACTTTTTTACATCCATCAGCCTAAGAACTGTTACATTAACTGTTTCAAAATATTGCCTTTAGTGTACTTTACTCTGTATTCTCATACCACAGCAAGTTTAAGCACATTTGGCAAACGTAAACAGACCACTACAGATTACATTTAAATCTTCATCTTTTGCAATAAGAAGTTAAATAGAGTTCACTGTCACTCAGCATTGCTGCATTATACCAAACTCTATGCAAATGCCAAGGACATAAAGTGAAGGCTTTCCTGTGGGTCATTTCTGGCCATATGTGCTGCATGTAAATCTATTTTTGACAATGTTAAACATGTGAAACAGGGGAGGATAGAATAGTTGTGAAAATGGGGGTGGCAAGCAGAGGGTACAGCACAGGGGAAAGAATACAGGAACCTGCAGGAGAGTCATGGTAGAGCACCATAGCTATCAACTTCTTCACAATGTATGTGTACAATTATACACACAGTTTCATGACTTTGCAGAGCCACCACACCAGTCATGGGTGACAACAACAGAATAATATTGCATGGCTAATTGGACCAAATCAATTATGTCAAGATGACACATAAGCAAAGTAGAGAGCTATGTATGGGGTGCAATTTTTTTTTGGTTTGACAGGTGCCCATTTTTTATTATTCCAGAGAGAGTAGAATGTTGAGAAAGGTGCTTAGGTAGGTAGGGTAGATTAGGAAGCATGCACAGATATACAGGACACACAAGACAGACAGGGATAGCTAGGGGACATCAGAGGTGCACCCACGTCCAGGGTCAGAACAGTGAGAATCTAGTCCTCTCCCTCAGAACTGACATCACTGTCTCCTGCAGCAGCTCCCTGTGACAGTGCCAGACATGGCATCACCTTTACAATGTGATGCAGGATGCTTTCAACCCTACCAGTGCATGCACTGAAACCCCTCTTCATTATATCTTCCACCAGCCCTGTGAACTCCAGCTGGGTGACAAAATTGCCACCTCTTCTACTACTACTCCTGGAGGGCACCACTGTACCTGCAGCCATGACTGGATTATCTAACACAGTTTGAGAAGATAAGGCAGGGGCTGTGGAAACAAAACTGACATGCTGTGACCCTGAACTGCTGAGTGTCTGAGCTGCCATCTCTGGAGGCATGGTGGGCCGTGATGCAGTGATCATTAATTTTTCATCAACAAGTTATGCAAACAGAAGATTATTAATAAGCTATAACCTATCCAAATAATGAAAAATACAGAGACAGGGTGGGGGAAGACAAAACAGATATTTAGATACATGGCATGTCACAGTACTGTACTTTTTCAACAAACTGTTTGGCCATACATAAACAATAATGTTAATTTACTACTGTGCACCTTTCCCATATCCATATATGATGAAAATGTAATTTTCTGTCATAAATTAAACAAATTTCATTGCAATGATACAACAAAGAGCAGACTTTATTTCCCTATGACAGATAGAAAACTTGAATTCTAATTAATAATTGCAATTACCATACTTTAATTCGTACTGACATATTATTGCTGTTAATATTTTATTAATACTTATCCAGTAAAAACAAGCTTCTGGGTACTGAACCCACCCATAGTTAATACTGGTGTTTCCATTCCATAAGACAAGCAGCAAGAGTTATGGGGTAAGGCATGGATCCTTAAGATAAAGGTTAAGGTATGCCTGCTGAAGATATTAGTGCTTGAAGGAATGAAAATGATGTTCTGGCTTGAATTTGGGTCTTAGTCATACTTACCCCCATGCCTCTCTGAGTTCAGTAAATCTCTCCTAGAGTGCCTCACTGTTTGCAGCTATCTCTTCTGCAGTTGTACAGTACAAAAAGAAAAGAAAAACATATGAAAGTATAATGAGTACCTGAGTTGGCTGGCTAGATCAGTAATGCTATATCATAGACAGGTTATTGGTCACTTTACTTACACAAGTGAGGGGTGTTTGCAGACATAAATTCAGTCTCCCATTGGCTTAATAAGTCCTGCTTGTGCTTCTTAAGATCACTATAGTGGTGAAGATATTTCTCCCCCATGTGTGGAATTAATCCAAGCCTCAGGCTTATATTGAGAGTAGCTATAATGCCCCTGGATGACCTGGTTAAGAGTTTTACTATTTCTCCTGATTTGGGTAGTTTCTTGGAGGTAGAATACCCAATGATTTTAGCAATACAGGGCCTACCCAAAATACACAAGGATGGAGTTAACCCCCCCCATGAGACCTATAGTCTCTGGGAGGGGGTGGTGCACTGAGCCCTACTCCTTGTATGTTGAGAAGTTACTCCAACCAGTATTGGATGAGAATACTATAGTCCTTAAGGATACCAAACAGTTCTTGTTGGATTTATATAGCTATACTAATACCTCTGAGTTGAAGCCAGATACACTTTTCATGACACTTGACGTGCAGTCATTGTTCACGGTCATTCCAAATGATTTAGGTATAGATTCAGTTAAGCAGTATTTGATCAAACACAGTGGTTATGATGTTAAGCAGGTGGACTTGGTATGCCTTTTTTTGGAAGTGATACTTGAGAACAATGTGTTTGTATTCAAACAGAACTTCTATCTGCAGCATGAAGGCGTGGCTATGGGCACTTTGTGTGTCAACAGCTATGCCAATATGGTCTTAGCATGGTGGGAAGAAGAAGTATTATTCATGAATGATAGTTATAGGAAGCATGTTCTATTCTATCTTTGTTTTGTTGACGACATTTTCCTGGTTTGGAACAGCAAGCCAGATGTATTAGAATCATTTGTATATGAAATGAACCACATGATGGATTACCTTAGGTTCACTATAAATTCTTCCCCTACCAGAATAGAGTTTTTAGATGTTTATGTAGAGAAGGTGATGGATTGCCATGTTAACAATGGAGTGTATAGAAAACCGTGTCACAGAAATACGTTGCTGCTCAGATGTAGTATGCATCCACCCTACATTTTCAGAAATATTATTAGGGGGCAAGGGATGAGGATTTCTCGTCTTAATTCAACAGATTCCAGGATACCAACACGAGCTGTTTGCCTTTAAGGCTAGATTGACTTAGCAGGGTTACAATCAAGGAGAGAAAGAGAAGGGTCTTTCAGACATGGACTTGATTAGGGAAGGGAGGGGCTGCACCTTACTTTTCTAACCATGTGGTACCTACTAGTGATTTAAGAAGTGCACCCTTAGGTGTTAGAATCCCCATGCTTTATACTACTGACAATGGAGTTATCTTTGACATCCTTAGTAAACATTGGAGGATTCTCACATGACATTAGAAGCATATTTGGAGATAGGCCAATGTTTAGATTCAGGAATAAACCTAACCTGAAAAGAATTCTTTGCCGTCTGGCAAATGAGTACAAAATGAATGAGTGCCCTGGAACTTTACCCTGTGGACACTGTAACTTCTTTGGCTTTATTAACATTAGTGACCGGTTTGTCCATCAGGATTTAGGACAAGAATATGTATTTAAGATAGCTGCGGACTGTGGTTCCCAAAATATTGTCTACCTGGCTGTTTGTCAAATGTGTTCCTAGTTCTATGTTGGTAAGACCAACAGGGTCTTCCGCAATAGAATTAGGGAACATTTGTATGCCATTAGGATAGGCCATGTTAATAATGCTTTGGCAAAACATGTTATGGTCATGGGTCAAGAACATGTCTTCTGTTTCTTGGTCATCGACCTTGTTAAACCCATCATCAGGGAGGGGAATATAAGGAATGGTACAGAGAAGAAGGAGATGGGCTGGATTATGAGGCTGATGGCAGATAGGGGTAGGGGTCTTAATGAAAGGGCCTCCCTTAAACCAGTTCTTAAGTCAAGAAAGTTAGTTGTAGGATGATAATAGTGTCCCTAATTGTTTATGGTTGTTTTTCCTATTACTGTGAACACCATCAGAGGCTTTTTATGTAGTTGTTCTTTATATTACATGTTTTTTAATTTGTATTTTTAATCTGGGAAGTGTGATCTTTTAGTCATTAGTTATCTGTGCTTTGATTAAGCATATATGTATATATTTTTTAATGAGATAACACTTTCATGTTTTCTACTGTGAGTATACATCTATATATGCTTTTATTTTTGCATGATATATAGTTGTCCTTTAGGTCTGCACACTTGTATAACTGATAGTGTTTTGTGTGAGTCAAGTCACATGACTACGATGACTATTTAAGACTTGGGTATGTGGATCAGGTGTTGTTTGATCTGATGAAGCAGTATGTGAAAGTGCTTACCTGTGCACACCAATAAAGGATTGTTGTTTTTTGTAAGACTGGCTATTTGTGCTTTACGTGATTGCCTCTGTCGCTCGTTTACTGTTATTTTTGTTTTATATCAGGACTTTAGCTAATGTCATGGTAATGGAGAAGTGCTCATGGGACAGCAGACATGCTTTCATTGTTCACACAGCACAAACAATTAATATTGACATAATTTCAAATGACTTATCTGTCAGTTTTAGTCACAATACTGGCCTTACTTGAGTTTTTTATATTAACACATTCATACAGCAAAATGAGTATCAAAATTTATTATAAACTCCATCAGTAAAATGATGCAGGAACAGGTTTCAATCCCCACATCACCTGTACTGTTCCTCTATACTCAATACCTTTATGCATTATGCCACAGAGATAAGACGGTGACAACCTGAATTTCTTCACTTAGTACTTGTCCAGACTGCTATGGAAAGCACAATAATGCCAGTCTTCATTGTGTTATTCAAAGCAATCCATAGAAAATTTGTAAGTTTTTGCCTTTGCCAGTAAAATTCCATTCATTTCCGTTGACCGCTGCCAGTCAACAGAATGCGATGCCAAACAGCATGCAATTATAAATAACAAAATGGTAGCCACAAAGCAAATGAAAAGCCTTAATTTACTGAATGTGAAGCGCTTTTCGTTTACATAGAATAGTAAACTTCATCAGACCTTTTAAAATTACATTGAAACCATTTTATGTATACTTCAGAATTACCACCCCTCTAAAGCATGACAGGAAATAACGTCATTTACTAATTATACAGCTAAAACATTATCTACAACCATAAAAAATTATAAAAAAATTAATTTATTGTTCACATAAGCCACCAAACTAATTTATTGAAAGTGCCTGCCACTACTTAAAAGCAGTAGTACTTATGATTAATATACCTAATATTTTAAACCTACTATAATATGACAATAAATACATACACAAAGCCATATAAAAATTACAAAACCATATGAGAAAATCATATGAAAAACCATATGAAAAAATCATAAAACTTAAAAATATCAGCATTAAATTTTGTGATTATATCCAAATAGCTTTTAAACCAGCAATGGTGAAAAATAAAATCTAAAATACTATCCTATTCCTACACATATACATAAATCTATCTATCTACTCAGAGCCTTTAACTTGAGAATACTATTTATTATACAATACTCATTCAATCCTAGCCATGCATATGCATATAAACACAATTGCCATATTAACTCAGATCTTTTTAAATGTAGAGCCCAAGGTCCACCTTTTTCATTTTCCATAATTTGCTGTATTACACAAAATTTAAAATGATGGTTATTATATTCATGTATGTACTTAGCCAATGCATTGGTAAGAACACCTTTTTGATGGCATAAATATGTTCATATATTCTTTCCTTTAAAGATCTGGTGGTCTTACCAATGTAATAAGGTGGACATATTTGACCCATAGCAACATATACCACTCTTTTAGAACTGCAGTTGTATCCATCTTGCATATCATACTGTTTACCTTTGATTTAAAAAGTTGTCCTTGGTGGCTACAATTCCTAGAATATTTAGAGCCCTGTGGCTGCCATTTAATTTGTTCCCAAACAGCATGCAAATGATACAAGGAAAACATCTTTTGATAAGATACTTTAAATGTACATTTTACATGTCTAAGCAATTTTGTTATCTTGTAATGCTAATCTGCATGGATCTGAGCAATCAAGCAAGGCTAGTGAGAGCAACCATTTAAGATTGTTTCCCATAGCTGCCACAGATAATGACATATATTAGCAAGTAGAAACAGTGTTTAGATCCAATGATAATAGGACATTGAATCAACTCACTTTGAAAGTGCAACAGAAACAAGTTATGAATTGTCCTTTCTCATTTAACAGTAAATGTCTGGATGGTTGGGATACTGTAAACAATTATGATGTCCATGTACTTGCACAATATTAAACAAAAACTGCAAACACTGCAGGTATATTCTTTTCTTTTCTTTCTGTATGGTGTCGCATTTTCTTATCTATATTTTTCTAATACAAATTCTCTCTCAGTTTCATTGCATATGTTATCTCTATTAATGCTTAAAGTTGTTGCATCTTTTGGCTTTTCCCGGTTAGGGGTCGCCACAGCAAAACTCCGGTCCGCTAATGATTGGCAGCAGATTTTTACATACCGAGTTGCCAGCCCTGACGTACAACCTTCAACGAAGGTAGGCCCATTCACGCATGTCTCCACACAGAAGACGTTTTAGCTGAGAATTGAATGGGACAACGTCTTCCTGTGAGGCGACAAAGCTACTGCAGCACCACCACCGCAGTATCACCACCACCGCAGTATCTCCCTTGAATATGAGTAACATTTCTTATTAAGGGTCAGTAACTGTCATCATTAAAGCCAGCATTTGAATGTTAGGAATATCGTTCTCGTAAATCATTCAATGCAATTTCAGACTTTTTTGTAAGTCTTTTCTCCCTGACACAACCTCATTAGGTGCACATTTAAGAGAGGAGACTGTGAAAGCTGATTGCTCCTGCAGTTAGAGTAATCATAGACACCTGAAAGCCATTAGCAGGGAACATTTTTCAATGCTCATCCTTGCATTGCTCAGGCATATGCATGTAATTGTGTAAGTCCTTATACCATGTTTATATTCCCGTACATTTAATGCAGATTGGGATATTCAGGAATGCTATTGATTTAACACCTCATTTGCATACTCACAGTGTTTACAGAGCTGACTCTGCCTATATGAAGGCAATTGTGCAGCTAATGCCCTTATATTGTTCTGGGGAGAATGTTTGGATCCAGAGAGCTTGATACTGCTAAAATACACAACTTCTTTAAGAGAATTATCTATTTACTGCACTGCTGTATTATCAAGGTATGCTGCCATTTCTAACATAATCTTTTTAGTTAACATTAAAAGGTGAATTGCACTAACTGCTGAAAATATTTTTTTCTAAAACTGTTTTTTTCTTTATCCCTTTCTCTTGGCAAAGCCATGTCTGCATTAGAAAAAGTATGTTATAGACCACTACACAACCTATTTTTAATCTGTATTTAATTTGATGATTATACAGTTATTGCAAATGAGTGTATTTTAACTATGTAGGAAGGTTTGGCATTTTTACCACTGCTAGCAGAAAAATAAATATGTTCTATCTGTGGGTTTCTACCTCACTGCCTTCCACAGTAGGGAAATGGCAGTTATAATAGTTTTGTCTTACATTTCTATTTTTACATGTTTAATTGTTATTGCTAATACTGCAATGTATTACAGAGTTAAACCAGTACCATCTGCATTACAGAACTGTCACAGATTATTCTTGATATTTGGATTTAGATTTTATTTTTTCTGGGAGGGGTACTGTCCTAACATATGGAGTATTAATGTTAAACTGTTGTGTGCATGTTTGATGCATACAGTCACACATAATTCAGCTCACAGCCATCCAGTCTGTGTATTATATTTGTAATTATGTGTGTGCCTGTTTTCTGTTTCATCTCATTCAGAGATATGGCACCCAAGAAGAAACCTGTAACTCACAAGCCATCATACACTGATGCAGAAAATGAGGTCATTATCCAGGCTTTACATCACCAAGGAGCTTTTCTCTTAGGAAAAGGTAGAGGTGACCAATCTGCCTGAGACAGGATATGGCAGCAGGTGGTCGATGACATTAATGGTATCGGAGGGCATGGAAGATATGACACTAGGTGAATTACATGATAACCTCTACACATCATAGGGCAGCTGCAGTTACCTGGGAACAGGTAGCTATGGGGGTTGTTCTTGTCCACCCACAAAGATTCAGATAGCTTGACAGAGAGTTCCCACAGAATCCTTGATGTTGATGTAGACGACAGACCCAGCATGTCGATAGCAGACCTTTCAGGTATGCAAAATGCAAGTGTCATTGTTATATCTTTATATGTGTATATCTCAGATGTCTGATATATATATATATATATATATATATATATATATATAGAGAGAGAGAGAGAGAGAGAGAAGCAGAGACAGAGAGAGAGTAACTGTGAATCAGACTGCAGTTATAGAGAAATAGTGGAAGGTGTGTTTTTTGGTGGGGGGATTCAACTATTCACTACATTTTTATATGAGAACATGTTTAATCTGCACTTGTGAAGGGGATTGCTCCCTTTTCTTGTTTCATTTGCATTGTGATACTTAGCAGACTTCTTTCCTTTCCATTCTTTATATATAGGCACTTCTGGATTGCAGGTTTCCAACCCACCTGCACATGGTAAGCACACATTTTTATTATCATATATAAAGGTAGGTTGCTGTGTATATGTGAGTAAACTTTGTGCTGCTTTAGTATCTATTAAAGTTTAACATACCTTTCTTATAAGGTAAATATATGATCAATTTTATTCTGTCTTTTTCTGTTTGTTGTATTTATTGTTTGTTATAATAGGTAATTCTGAGAGTGGCACTGTGGAACTCCTACCATCTGATGTTGGAGTATTGGTAGCCTCTGATGATGATGGTGGTGATGAAGAGCTACAGTGGAGATGGTCAGTCTGACACTGAGGTTGCGGTTCCCACTTCCCCTGCCCATATTTTGGAGGCAGTAATTATGCCAATGCATACCCATGACACAGAGACTACTAATAAAGGACAGGTTGAGGGTGACATAGTTGATACGTCTAGTTTGGTTATTCCAGTTGCAGAGCTGTTTGCTTCTCCTGATAGCTATTATGATGGAACACAGGAGGGTTGGTAGGGGTGCATGGAGAAGGCCTGTTGTCCACTCTTCTCCTGATGCTGGTGTGTGAGTAGGTGCTATCTTGAGATAGCCATAGGGGAGACACAGACATATTCCACAAGGGCCTCAGAAAAGATAGTGTGACTACTATATGGCATGCATTCTGATATGAGTGACCCCCTGAACCATGTGGGCAACTCCTTGGACATAATGAATGAAATGCTGGATCAGGCAGTGTCTGAGATGAAATTTTGTTGGGGGAGGGTGGGTATCCATGTGGCCATAGAGCTCCAGTTCTGGTGTTAATAGACATGGCCATGCAAGATCCCACTCTCGTAGTGGCACTACATTCACTGCTCCATCGATGACTGTGATGTCCACACCCAGATGTGGTAGGTCACAAATCATGGTCATGGACATAGACATGAGGAGAGCTCATTCAGCAAACATTGCTCACATTCAGGTAGCACCCCAACTTCTAGCCAGGGCCATGGCAGTAGCAGTGCAACTCCTGGCAGAAGTGGTTCTCATTGTCAAGGGTGATGATGCTGAACTAACTACTTTACCATGCAAGTCTTATATCTGTCCAAGATGCCATGATATAGTGCTAGCACAGTGCTTCACTGTGATCTTGGACACAGACACATAAAAAAAAATAATTTATCCATACCACTTTACACACATGCAAACTATCTAAATAGTACTGTTGAGTGTTAGATTAATAATGGTGTTTCTCAACATTTTTGAAGACACAAAAGACACCTGAGATTTCTTCACCTTCATTTGGTTAAGTTTAATAACTTCTTTCATTTTCAGCAGACTGCATAAAATCAGGATTGAGTTTCCCCTCCAAATAAGAGCTCCACCAAGAAAATGGGAAGAAGCTGCCTTGCAAATCAGAACATACCTCACAACTGTACATATTTTCACAGAATGGCCAGATTTTGCACATAAAATTTGTGGTTTTCTGGATTTTTGTGGCAAATCAGTGAGGACTGAATTCACTAAATAATGATAGGCATTTGAGTTTCAGACATCATATCCTTCATGAACTGCATGGTAACACAAGACCTTTTATTCTAGAAACTTAATAAGAAGATTATTTAAAACTTGCCCCTATTTTGGGGGCATTGTCCCCACCACATATTTTGGCTTTGCCCAGACTTTTTGTGCTAAGAGGATAAGAGCTATGCTCTACAGTGACTAGACATTATCCCTGGTCCCAAAAAGGCCAGGAATTTTCTTAGAATAAATGATGAGAAGAAAAGAGGGGACTAGTCCTTGTTAAGCACAGGAGATGATTTCTGGTAGAAGAAGTGCTAAATGATTCATTATGAAGATTTGTAGCACAGAAAGGTAGGTAGAAAGGAGTAAGATTCATGTTAACATCTCCCTCCTAAGAGTACAACAGAAGATATGAAATCCAGCTTAGGAAGAATTTTCACATTTCATTCTGGTATCTTGCTGTTAGGAGGGGATTGGAATGTAGTAACTAATAAAACTAATATAACAGGAGGTTACACAAATGCTGTAAAAATTATGGACCTATTGATGTCCCACAAACTACTGACACTGTAAAGGATTACACTTTTATTCCTCTAGATATTATGCAGGAGCAAGACCGGATAGATTTTATATACAACAGGAGTATCAGTATATAGTTGAGAAAGTAATCTATCATCCAGTAATCATTTCATATAATGTGCCAGTAAAATTATCAGTGAATCTGTAACCCCATCCTTATAGGGAAAGGCACTTGTGCCATCTATCGTTTTAAATGTAGACAAAAAAGGGAGCAGTTACATGAAACCTTGCAGGAGAGATTAAATGAGCTAACAAAAGTGAGAAGTGGGGCATGGTGAGAGCAGTACAACTATAAGAGAAAACTAAAGATACAAATAGAGATAAAAGAATATGGGATGACTCAACTGGAAAATATATAACGTCAAGGGAAAAAAATAAAAGACCTCCAACAAATGCAACCACAAGCAGATTTATATGTATGGGAAAATGAGTTAGGTGAGGCTAAGAAGCAACTGAATGACTATTTGGATAAAATAAATGCTAGTTGAGTGGCAGCTCTTCAATTAGAGTACTTTAAGAATAACTCAAAGCTGTCCATAATGGCAGTACTGAGACTTAGGCAGCAGAAGGTTCAAACATGCATAACTAGAATGAGGGATCCTGGAACAGGAGAGGAGGTAATGCAATTTTAGGAGATATTGAATTTATTAGTTGAATATTAGGGGAAACTCTACAAGGTGGAGAATACTTAGAGAGGCATAAACCAAGGTATACAGGGCTATCTTAATAAGTTAGACTTTCCAAGGCTTTCTCTTGAGGAAGGGGAAAAGCTTGTTGCACCCATTATGGAAGAAAAGATAGCAAAAGTTGTTAGAGCCCTAAAACAGGGAAATTCCCTGAGTCTGATGGAATTCCCATTGAGATATGGAAGAAAGAAGAAAAATCAATAACCAAAATATGGAAAAGGTTATCCAATAATATATTAAAGGGAGGAGGTCTTCCCCCCTCATGGAATGAAGCTATTATTGTAGTAAAACAGAAACAGGAAAATTGCATACTACCAGAGTCCTACTGGCCTATATCAATTCTCAAACATGATTGTAATGTTTTTGAAACAGTATTGGCTAAAGGATTTTCAGAAACAATTTGAGGAATAAATAAAAAATGACAAGTGTGACTTGGTAAAGGGTTGGCAAACATTTGATAGCATGAAATTGCTAATTTTACAATGAGATGGGGCAAAAGTAAAAAAACCATTGAAAACTGTCTGGGTTTGATACAGAGAAAGCCTTTGACAGAGTTTCTTGGTCATTTTTATTTAATGGACCATCTAAATTTCCAATAGAAATGGGTAAGCCGTATCCTTAGGCTATATCAGGGAGTGAAACCAAGAATCAAAGGGAATGGAGGAGCAGTGCAAGATTTGAGCTGTCAAGAGGAAATATACAAGGGTCCCCGCTCTCACTTTTGTTGTTTGTACTATAATTGAAACCCTTACCCTAGGAAATTGAGCAATCTATGCTAAAAGGGTATAAATGGGGTCAGGCAAGATACAAGGTTGCAGTATTTGCTGATGACATAATACTATACTTGACTAACCCCAAAACTGATTTAGAAATGCTGTTTAAAATATTGGATAAGTACAATACCATGTCTAGGTTTAAAATAAACACAACAAAATTTAAAGCAATCACAGTCAGCTTTGCACCCACACATACATTGCTGCAAAAATACCCTTTCTTAGAGGGTACAGTAGGATGAAATATTTAGGAGTATGTTTAATGAGCGATATGCAAAAGGCAGCTAGAGAGACATGGGAAGAAACAAAGAACAACATAATAAAGAAGCTAAAACAGTGCAGCATGATGCATATTGATTTAGATAATAAGATTCAACCGGAGAGAAGTTGACACAGTTTCAGGAGATATCAAATATATTGACTGAATGCCACCAGAAAGCCTACAAAGCAGAGAATACTTATAAAGAGGAAAACCAAGGTGTAGGATATGAGCAAAAATGTTTTTGGTCCCATTGGTTCTATATGTTGGGCAGGCACAGTTCTTCATCTCTGATGAGGAGATATTGCAACACATTAACAGAGAAATGAAGAAGTTTATTTGGGAGGGGAAACAGCCCAGAGTTAAATGGGAAAGACTCTAACTTCCAATAAAACAAGGAGGGTTAGCTTTACCAGATTTAAAGGGATATTTTCAGGCTTCACAAGCAAAGCTGCTATATCTACTTCAAGACAATATTTATATAACATAGCGGAAAACTATGACACTGGACAAAGGACCTCTCAAATGTCAGATTAACTAAATGAAAGTTTGGGCCGTAATTGAAAATTGATTTGGACATGCTACCCCAGAGGGCTATATTTGGCAAACTCTTGTACAAATTTTACTTAACAAACAATTGACAGTGTTGGAAAAACAGATGGGTTTTGAGTATCACACTGATGAAGGGTACATTGACCTGAAAGCTTTGTGGAACTTTTAACTTCTGTGGAATATTAAAGTGCAATTTGGTACTGAGCATTTCCAGAGTCTGTGGTTTTGCCTTCTCCTTTTGTTGTTTTCTACAGACCCGGTCAGCCTTCATATTGGTCTTTTCATACTTTTAAAAACAGATAGTGCTGACAGGTTGGAATATAAGACAGGTAAGAGAAAGACAACAAAATGGAGTAGAAAATGGATGGAGATTAAGAAATAAAATCCTATATTTTGGGAACAAATGCAAGGAGATAATGGATTAACACAATGGGAGGACATATGATGAGAACTTAATTTGACTCACAGGGAAATACTCCTATACAAGGGCCTGAATCAGACAGAGATGTGAAAATTACACAGCATGGGTGTGATCAACAGCTCAAATTACTGCAATACTTAGCTAAAGCTAGATCAAGTTGTCCAAATACGCTAAAGTTACTATCTAGGGCATATCAAAGGACAAGAGAACAGGCAACTGACCAGTTAGGACTGGTCTAGGGCAATTCATACTGATCTCACAGATTAATAAAGGACAGACATTCGCTTAATCCCTAGAAGAGCATCTAGAGACAGAATGTTTAGAATATTTGGGTAGAAGTACCTTCACAAATATTTTTATACACTGGTACAGCTTCAAAAATATTCTCACAGGTAGATGGGAGATGCTAGAGATGTGATAAAAGAGAAAAGGGACATGGGATCATATATTTTGACTGCATAACACTCTGACTGAATTCAAAAATAACTTAGACAACCTATTAAGAGGCATTAAGGGGGAAGAAATTCAACTAGCAAAGAAGCTTTTGTTGGTGAATTTGTTTAAAGAGAATATAATAACAAACTTTAGAGCTTCAATTGTGTTAGCAATGTTAGGAGTGAAAAGTAGCTACTACAATATGGAAGACCAGAGAGAAGATGACTATAGGAAAAGTGGTAAACATCATGGAGGAAATCAGAAGAAATGAGCATAGGGCACTGGGAATGGTGCAAAATAAATATAAATATGTGAGGAATGGAGTAAATGAACTGTGCACAGGATGCAGTAATTTAGATGTGTAAGGACTGAATGACTAGCACAGTTAAGAATAGGTTAGAAACAAGGAAGGAGATAAAAGAAGGTATAGAAAGTCAGTTGGATTGATTGATTGTTTATGTATATATGGGGTAATGTAAGCATTTATTTTGTTTTAAGGAACATTTTCAAATGCAATGTTAGTCAACCATACTTAGTGGCTGCAATGAGATTTTTATGAAATATGTATAATAAGCTAAATTTTGGTTATAAACAGCAAGTTGAAGTTTACAATAATCATATTGAAATTATCAGATGAAGACCAAGGCAATGTATAAGTTAGCTTCATTGGTGAGAAAGGAAGATAAATAGAATGTATTACTGAGTAATGCATAGTCACTGAATGGAACAAAAGAACTTTCTAAAGTATGTGACAAGTCTGTTATTTGTACATATATGTTGATAACTGTTAAATACTTTTTGTTTTGAATAAAAAAAGAAAACATGAAAATATTTTACCAGGTCAAAAAAAAGGCATTCCCATGTGCCTATGCAACACCTGTTCTGTTAACTTTAAATTATATGTTAGAAATGTATTTTAAGTTATAGGTGTCTACTGATTAACATAGAGGATTATGGGTATGAGATGTTAGCAAACTGCTTATTATGGTCAAAAATACAGGGTTTGATTTCTTCAACCTCAGTTTACCTACTGTCTGAATTTGAGCAAGTCATTTAATCAAACAATGCTTCATGGTCCCAACTGAAAAGGGACATGTTGTACAGTGGGTTTACCTGAATAATAAATAAATAAATAAAATAATTGATCATTTGTCCCTTTTTGGACCTTTGTCCCTTCATTACTTTTGGATTTTTCTAGAATTGTTGAGTAGAGAAGTTGAGAGGTATTTTGTGCTGCTCCTTGTAAAATCAGTGGCTTTTTGTTAAATGGTTGTATATTATGGTTAGGAAAGTTTCTGACTTTGTATCCTTCTGAAAATGCTTGCAATTGCAAAGTGTATTTGGGTGGCTTTCTAAAAATATAAGGAAAATATTTAACATTTGTTTCTGATTTGGGGTCTTTATCTCTGATTCTTGAGCTAAGAGGTTTAAAGGGCATAGAAGAGTTCCAGTGGGTTGAAATGTATAGTTTTCACAGCAGCAAGCTGAGATACATTTTGGGGATATTGTTTTAATTATGTGTTCATTAATCTGATCAAAAGTACAAATAAACATCTGAGATGTACAAAGTCATACAGGGGAGTGCAATTAACTTAGTCATTCATTTGATTTCAATCAGATATCTGATGTGTACAATCATACATATGGTTGTAATTGGATATGTGTGTGTGTGTGTGTGTGTGTGTGTGTGTGTGTGTGTGTGTGTGTGTGTGTGTGTGTGTGTGTGTGCAAGCATGTGCGTGCACATGCAGATGACATACTTTTCAACCGTCCCAGGTGTTTTGCCTCATATTTGTAGTCTGTCCCTGATAAAAGTTTCAGAATTCATATCCTTTAAAAAATGCTTGCTAATACAAAGTCTGTTATTCTATCAAATGTCTAAAAATATAAGGGAAACTTATAAAATTTGTTCCTGATTTTGGATTACTGTCTCTGATTCTTAAGCTAAGAAGCTGAGAGGGCAGAGGGAAGTTGCAGTGGGTTGCACTGCATGGTTTTGATAGCAGTGAGCTAAGATCTGTTTCTGGGTCATTATTTAACTATTTATTCATTCACTTAATCTCAGGCAAGTCACTGAGTTGTACAGTCATACAAGTCTCTGTAATTAATGGTCATATATGTGTGTGTGTGTGTGTGTGTGTGTGTGTGTGTGTGTGTGTGTGTGTGTGTGTGTGTGTGTGTGTGTGTGTGTGTGTGTGCGTGCGTGTGTGGAGGGAACAGTTCTCAACAGTCTGCAATTTTGTTTTCATTCCCTCCTACAATTTGTGATTTTCTGACAGAGTTATAGTGTGCAGTCACTAAATAATGACAAAAATGTGAGCTGCAGACTTCATATCCTTCAGAAAATGCTTTCTAATGCAAAATCTGCAATACTTTCAATTTCTTCGAATGTAAGATAAATATTTGAAGTCCATTCCTGATTTTGGCTGATTGTCTCTGATTTTTAACCTGTGGAATTAAGTGGGCAGAAGGGAACTGCAGTGAATTGTACTGTACAATTCTGACAGCAGCCAGCAGAGTTATATTTCTGGTCCATTTATCTATTAATTCATTTCCTTAACCACAAAAAGATATCTGAGAGGTATACACAGTCATACAACAGGCTGTAATTGATAGTTTTCTTTGTGTGTGTGTGTGTGTGTGTGTGTGTGTGTGTGTGTGTGTGTGTGTGTGTGTGTGTGTGTGTGTGCATGTGTGTTGTGTGTGTGTGTATGTGTGTGTGTGTGTGTGTGTGTGTGTGTGTGTGTGTGTGTGTGTGTGTGTGTGTGTGTGTGTGTGTGTGTGTGTGTATAAGTAGTTGGTTCCAGCATCCCAGAGTAGTAGTTATGGTGTAAAAGGAAGGAATCAGCTGTAGTAACCAGGGGCATCATCGTATAAGACCGTTTCTTTAGGTATAATCTTTGATTTCCTTGTTTTATTGACTGTTGACGGGATATTTATTAATTGTGAATAAAATGGGCAACAGAAAGTTTATGAGTTTTAATGTTAGTATTTTAACAAAGAATACATAATACATTTTAATTTAACTTGTTTTTTGCAGGTATATAGGTGTGAAATGCACTGTGTTGGGCTACAGCAGTGTTTGTTTGCCACATAATGTAAATTAGTAAAGCTATAAGCTGTTAATTATCTTTTCTTGCAATGCAGAATTTGATGCTTTCAGTCCTTATTTGTCTACTGTTGAAATCTAACTAAGCTACTTCATCATAGTATGTTTGGCAGCTGTATAAAAAGAGCAGAGTTGTTGCACCTTGTCTGAATGTGGTAGCTGCATTTGACCAAGGCTAATGGAGTGGCTGTGGGGAGTAGTTGGGATGGGGTGGTAGTGTAGTTTAGACTTTAGGCAGTGATCAGGAGTGAGATTTAAGTTTAGGGAGGGGATTTTATAATTAGGGAGTAGGAAGGGAATTTAGAGTTTGGGAGTGATCGAGTATTTTAGGTTTAAGGAGCAGTATGGGAGTTTAGGTTTAGAGAGTGTTAGAGTAGAGTAGGGTTAGGGATCAGAAGTGGCATTTAGTGTTGTGCAGCAGGAGTGCAGTTTTAAGTATAGGGATTGATCATGGACATTAGACTTGGGGTGGAGTTTTAGGTTTAGAGAGTGATTGAGGACTTTAAATTTACAGATGGGGACTGGAGTTTTATCTTTAGAGACTTGTTAGGGGGCTTTAGGGTTAGGGAGCACACGTGGAGTATTATGGTTAGGGTTAGGGACCAAATTAGAGTTAGCATTATGGGTCTAGTAGGTATATGCAGATCAGTAGGGGTGAGCCATGGAAGGGCTAGGTAAAGAAGCAGGATCTGGCTGGTGAGAGTTAGGGTACCTACTATTTAGACCAAGTAATTATTGAGCTATTAGCACACAAGCACTTGTTTTAGACCCTAATAATGGTAGGGCATAATCAATTTCTGGGATTAATGACATGTCTATCTACAGACTGCCTTGCAGTTTGGTATAATAGCTGTGAAATTATATAGCAAAGTTTAATTTGTAAAAGTACTTTGTTGACTATATTTCCTGTATACCTTGAGAAAGTTAAGACAGAATCAAACAGGTCCACTAGATATTTTTGCTGTGTAACATTAGGTATTGGATTATTTCAGTTATTCTTTGTTATCATCAGGAGAAATTTGGCCACTTTTTCCGGAGTACAGGATAATACCACAATTTTTGTGATTACATATTAACCTTCTGTTAGAAGAAGAAATTGCCCTGTAATGTATGACGAAACCAAAAAATGGTTTTATTTGCCAATAAAACTAGTAGATCATCGAAATAGGATAGGTAATAAGGTAACTTATTTATTAATAATACGAACATTAAGAGAACAAGAAGTGATCCTGGGGGTACCCCACTATTGAGTGTTTTTTGCATGATATTGTTTTTGTACACCTGTAAAGTTCTGTTTTCCAGATAACTTTTAAACCACTGGATAGTATTTAGTCTGAAATTGAGTCTGTATAGTTTGCTGAGTAGAATGGTATGATTTACAGTTTCAAATACATTTGTCAAACCTACGAAGAGACAATCAGGATGTAAGCCAATGTTCATACTGCAGTAAATTGCATTGGTGATGGCATACAGTGCAGCCCTAGTACTGAAGGTACTGGTGATAGTCACAACTATTTATATGGTCAAATATATGCATGTATAAGAGTTTTTCAAATGCTTTAGTTAGTGGACACAGGTTAGAAATTGGCCTATAGATTTTGCAATCTTTTGCTGCACCAACTTTGGGTAATGGGACAATGTCTGAGTGCTTGAATAATGATGGGACTGAGTATGTAGAAAGAAATAGGTTGTAGGCACAAGGGAGAAGTTTGGCAATAGACAATTCTTTGTCTAAACTTTGAAAGGAATGAGAAATAATGTTATGCTAAAGAGAAAGAATTATATAAAGTAAATTATGAGAAAATCAAAGAATCATTATGTAAATAAAGGCATTTACTACAAAGGAAAAAGGAAGATATATCACCCTACTTAAGTAAAATAATTAAAGAGTAGTATAATGGAAGATGTGAATGATAAACAAGGACAAATAGAAAGAAGTCAATCTCAAATAATGGAAATTGGTGCAGATTATGAAGAAGAAACATTTAAAACTAAAAGGAGAGAGTAATAATAAAACATGTGAAATAAAAAAATCAGAAAAGGTAAATTAGGAAACTGAAAAATAAATTAATTTGCATGAATTAGACAAAGTATTTAAACAGTTAAACAGCCAGCTGCAGGTGTGGATGGAATTGGATTTGAAAAGTATAAAAAGGATATTTGTTACAAGTGTTAAATGAGTGGTTAAATGAAGGTTTTAACCATAAGGAATTTCATAGTGGCATATTAAAATTTATATGGATGAAAGGAGAAAAGGAAGACATAAAGAACTGGAGACCAATAATGTTAAACAACACAGATTATAAGATATTTATGAAAATAATACAAAAAAACCCTCAAAAATAAGGTGGACTATATTATAATGGAAGAAAGTTTATATGGTATAAAATGAAAAGTATGTCAAGAATTGTTAATGATAATAAGAGGAATGGTGGATGAGAAGAGATGATTTAAAACTCATGGTAGGTGATGTTAATAAAGCATTTTATTCAATTGAACATAAAATAGTATGGGATTTGTTGAAAGGATACAATTTTAGTAATAAAGTTCAGAAGGTTTCCAGGTCAGCTTGCAGAAATAATAAAATAAGGCTTTTGGTATATGGATGGCTAAGTAAAGAAATAGAGATGTGTAAGGGTATAAGTCAAGGATGACCTATGAGTAGTATTTTATTTGCTATATTTATGAATGTGGTAGTTAGTAAGGCCCATGGTAAAATGAAGACTGTAAAGTATATTATGTGTAAAGATATAGAAATTCCAGTATTAATGATATATGCAAATGATATTATTTTAATAAACTAAAAACAGTATAGGAATGAGAGAAGCTATACTTCATGTAGTTGATTGTTTGAAATAGGTATGATACTAAATAAAGACAAAGGTAAAGGAATGGTAGTACATTAAAAAGTGCAGGTATTCAATTTACAATGAAAGATTTTACTGATCTAGGTATACATTTTGGAAAAGAAGTATATAAAACACATTGGCAAACATTATTGAAAAAATTAGCAAAATTTATTTTTTTATAAAAAAAATACTTCAAGTCATCTCCAGTGAAACCTGCCTAGCAACAGCACAACTCCTTCTCATCCTCCCCCAAAACCAAACTCCTCATCTTTGCCCTAGAAACTCACACCCCTAACAAAATAAAATATTCTTGGTAAGTAGCAGTGAAATTGAAATAGTCCACCATACCAAACTATTGAGAGTCATAATAGATGATAATCTTAAATTTGGCCTCCACATCCAAAGCAAGATCAAGAAAATCCATCAAAAATAAGGCATGCTATACATTAAAAAAAACATTTTCTGAGCACACTCACAAAAATTACAATAGCCAAAACCTACCTTCTGACCTGCCTACTCTATGGAGCACCAGTTCTAACCAATTTACAATCCTCCATAAAAAAACTTGGAAGCTTCTACAACATAATTATAGTTTAGTACTAAGCTAACTGCCCTTGTGAGCCATTTTAAGCCTAGCCAATTATCCCTTGTGAGACTCAAACCCTGCACCTTGTGTTTGTAAGGCAAACACCTTAGCCATTAAGCCACCCTCCCAACCCTGCCAAGTTTTCTACTAATCTGTCCTTCTTTACCCATCACTGTAAAGGTTTGGATACCCTTAGCTGGCTGGAACTCCCTCTCCACCTCTCCTACATTCAACTTATAACAATACATAAAATCGTACACAAACTGTTAGCCTGTCCAGCTCTTACTTCCTTAATTACATATATTTCCCTAAAAGATCTCTTAGATCAGAAGACAAACAACTTCTCACCATAAATAAACTGAATAAATTCCCTTGACAAAGACTATATGCATAAACAGTAGCAGAAACACAAAACTCCTTACCTCTACCCACCAGAGCTATTTCTAACCTACCCACCTTTAAATGCTCCCTAGAAGAATACTTTACAAAAATCTTGGGCATACTGATGTGCCAATCCTGGCTGAACTTACTCACTATACTTCACTCACCCTCTTCAACCTAAATCACACTGCACAACCCTGTCCAACCTCCTACTCCACTCCTTTTTCCCCCACTACCTTACCTTATCCAATTCATCTCTGCAGACCTTTACTCTACCTCTGTCTCTTTCCTCCCTACTCACTTAATCTACCTGAAGACACCCTTTCCTGTACTCTTCTTATAATCTCCTTCTGTCCATCCTTCTTCCTTCTATAACCATAATATGGACACCATCTCTCAAACTAAGACATCACTCAATTTCCATTCACTATCTCTAATTGTGTAATCTTTAATATATATTTAAATATCTTATTAGAATTATCTCTCAAGTCTCATTTATCACATACTAATCTATGTAACAAAGAATAGGAGTATTGAGTTTCACATATTTTTCCAGCTCATGTTATTTTTTTTTATTTCACTCTACTATGAAACATATGTTTTATGTTTTTCTAATTACATTTGTTCACTGTTATGGTTTATAGTGCAGCATGATACTTTGTGATTTAAAATACCTGTATTTGATGTTTTGTAGTGTAACATACTTTGTGATTTAAAATATCTGTGCTTGATTTCTGAAAAATTGTGATTGTGGAGCTTTCCTCCATAGGCCTTGATTAAAATGGGCACTTTCTGGCCAAGTCAGACTTTCCCAGCATACAAATGTCAAATAAATAAATAAATAACAAGAAAAAAGTGAATTAGATAAATTCAGTATTGATGGGTAAAATAGCGTATTTGTCAAGTCTGTTTATGATTCCAAATATGTATGAAAAACAATTGCTAGAAGTGATTTTTTCAGTTATTTGGGGTTCTAGATTAAATCCAATTAAAACAGGAGTGTTGTCTATGAATAAAAAGGAAGGAGGGCTAAGCTTGTTAAACTGAGTGGTGTATATAGTGTGACAACTCTCCACCTCTGAGCCAGTAATCAAGAAGCCTCAATCCTCACCGCTGGCATCATTGGGGACATTCACTGGGAGGATAACAGGTATACACACACAGTATCTCCAGATGCAGCTCTCTGCATCAAGCACAATCAAGCACAATTTCCCTTAAGAGCACACAGGGAACACAGTCAGTCCAGGGCTGGTTTCTCTCTGGTTCCTCTCTTTTTCTCCAGATACCCAATATGACTTCCCACTGGCACAACAATAGAGTTGAGTCCTTAACCAGGGTTTCAAGCCAAGTCCTCCAACACTCTCTCTGTCCAGCCAGTGCTTCATGTCCCTGCCCAAGTAGCTGACACACACATGCTCTTTGAGATTTGATTTGCACACATACTCACACACACACACCTGGGAAAGTCTGACACAGGTTTACTAGCTATGTCCCCGTTTTCCCAGACTATAAGGTAGTTATCACTCCCACCAGAGCCCCTCGCCAACTACTTTAAGGCCCCAACATACTGAGTGAAATTAATATTAATACAAATGATAGTTTGACCAAGAGCAAGGCTATTCGGAGTGGCCCACACAGTGTCATCAAATAAATATACAAGTACTCTCAAAACTTAAACATCTCTACAAAGATCATCCACAATGAAAGGT